>NC_034433.1:669941-671306 GCF_002078875.1 Numida meleagris | reverse complement strand
GCGGAGCCGACCACGCAGCGGGGGAGGGTGGGGGATCGGCCCCGGCACCGCTCACGGCGCTGCCACCGGCGGGAGGGGCGGGGGGGGGGGGGGGGGGGGCCGCGCGCGCCCGCGGTCGGCGGGGGGAGGATCGCGCAGCGCTGAGCGCCGCGGGGACGCGCGGCGGGACACGGGGACGTGCGGGGAACAGCGGGGCCGTGGGTGCTGCGCGCTCCGCTGCGCGGGGTGCGGGGGTGGGGGGTGCGCAAAGGCAGCGGGGTCCCGGCAAAGCGCCCGCGTCCCCCGGCTGCCCCACGGCGGGGGGAAGCTTCCCCGGTTCGCCCCGACGGGTGCGGGAGGGGCCCCGCAGGAGCCCCCGAGCACCGGCACGGCCCGGGGGAAGCAAGGGGGCGAAAAGCAGGGGAGCGGGATCTGGTTATCGTCATTTTTCATTAATTATCCGTCCCTCGGGAGGGGTGAATTAAGTCTATTTGGTGACCTCACGCAGGCTGCCATGGCAACCGCCGGGAAATATTGCATTAGAGCGCATCGCCGCTGCGGAGATAAGGAGCGGGAGGGCGGGGGGCAGCGCCAGCGCCGGCCCCATCCGCCCCCCCCCCCTCCCGGGGATTTGGGGTTCAGCCCCACAGCGCTGAGCGGCCCCAGCACCACCGGGAGGGCAAGCAAAGCGCGCCCCAATGGGTGTTCTGCACCCAAAGGAGCTGCTGGGTTCCCCCGCTGCACCCCAAAGCCGCCCCGCTTCGGGAGCGTTCGCCAAGCCATGCAGCTGCTGCTTAAGCACAGGGCCCGTGGCGGGGAGGGGCATCGGGTCATTCGGGGATTGGCCTCCCCCTGCCCCGCGCCCCTCCGGCGAAGCCCGTCCGCCCCCAAAGCGATGCCCCACGCAGAGGATCCGGGGCAGGGACAGCACGGTGCGCTGTGCCCATTGCCACGGCGCTACGAACCCATCCCCGAACCTCCCCGAGCCACGCTCCGAGCCGCCCGTCACCCATCCGGGGCCGACAGCCGGGACCCCCCGGCCGAGCCCCGCTGCCGGCAGCCCCGGGAGCGGCTCTGACCGACTTCTGTCCGCTCGCATCAGCCGCAGCCGCTCCCGCAGCGCCTCGCCCTCAGCTCCAGCCCTCCGCGGAGCGCCCGCCATCCTCCGCTCGCTGCCCTGGCAACCGCCGCCCCAGCATCCCTGCGAGTAGCAGCACCCCCGCCCCCCCAAAAAAAAACCCACCCCAAAGCAAGCAGCGCAGAGCGGCGGGCTGATGCCGGTACCCGATGCGCAGCGGAGACCTCACGTCTGGGCTCAGCCGTCCCCCCAAAAAATAAAGCCCCCCCCCCCCGCCCCGTGCCGCCCCGCTTGCCCAGCAAAGCGCG
>NC_034433.1:664932-669762 GCF_002078875.1 Numida meleagris | reverse complement strand
CGCCCACCCGGGGGCACGGCGCTGCCGGTGGGAGGCGACGGGCGCGGGGAGCTGCCGGTGCCAGGGCCCGGCTGCGAGTTGGCTGCCGGCCGCCTCCTCGGAAATGGGTCATTCCTGGAGCTGCTGGAAAACTAGAAAGAGGAGCAGAGGGAGCCAAGCGGCGGCCGGGCCTCGTGGTGGTGGGGGGGTGGGGGATGATCCTGAGCTGCCGGGCACCGGGAGCGCCCGCCCCGCGGCAGCCCCACGCGTGCTGGTGTGGCTGAGGAAGGGTCCCCCATCCCCTCCTCGTCCCCTCACTGCGCCTTCTGACCCCACAGGATCACCCTGCGTGAGCAGCCAGCACCATCCTCGCCCCAAACCAGGCCCTTCCTCACTCCCCAGGCTCTGCTCCCTTCTCCCATCCCTCTCCTGCTCGCTACGTGCTGGGTATGGATGCTCCCATGCTCTGCACAGCCTCGGCCCCACAGCTGCACGTGCATCGCGTCCAGCCCCGCTCCCAGCTGCCGCCAGCTGCTCCTGGAGGCCCCGCACGAGGCACCACCGACGTGGCCAGCAGCCCCCGCGGCCCCCAGTGCCCCCTCCCCACAGTGCCTGGGCTCTGGTCAGAGCCCACTGCAGGGGCCGAGGGGCACCCAGAGGACCACAGCTCATCCAAGGGCTGCCTGGTGGCTCCCCGCGCCCCACTGTCACCATTCAGCGGCAGTCGGCCCCAGGGTACACGCATGACCCACAGCTCCCAGCAGCACTGAGCCTGCAGCAAGCAAAGCCAAGCGCCCGCACAAGCATCGCCCCCCGCAGCACTGAGCCCTATTTTTGCAGGGGGAACCCAAGCACAGCCCCGGGATGGGGCAGGATGAGCTTTGGGGCAGCGCTCCCACACAACCCACATGCACAGGACGCGGGCAGCCCCAAGCAAGGGGTGCACGGAACCCCCCCGCACATCCCGTGCACACGCAGCAAAATCCCACGGACTTACTCATGGCTCCGGGTTTGGGGTCGGGCACCTCAGCAGGAGCGGTGTCACACAGGGACGGGGCCATCTGCTCTCCGTCCTCCTGCAGCCTGGGGGCAGAGCGGGGGGGTGTGAGCGGGAGCTGCAGCCACTCAGGGACACCCAGAGAGGGGGACCCCCAGAAATGGGGACATGACGACTGAGCCTCTCAGGAGACTCTGAGAACACCATTCCCATGGGGTGGGGGTCCCCAGGGTGTCACATTCCCTTCAGCTTCACTCCTGCCCCCCACCGCACTCCCATGGGTGCCCCCAGACACCCAGCTGCGGCATCCCCAGCCCCGATTCCTCCAGCCCCACTGTTCCAACAATGCATCCCCACTGACCTCCCCCATCCCCACACCTGCCACCATTTCACATCCCCCCATCACTCACCGGTACTGGAATGGGGCGACCGTGGCTGTCACAGGGCGGCTCTGCGAGGAGGCTGAGGAGAAGCTGATGGCCCCTGACCCGAACACGGGGCTCCTGCTCGTAGGGACAGAGTTGGTCCCGTCCTCCATCGCCATCCCGAGGGGACGGTGGGCCCCAGGCCCCCTCAGGCTGCATTCAACCCGGCCGCCCCCCAGCCCCTTCCCAGGGGGCACTGGCGCTCTCTGCCCCCCATGGGGGGGTACACCTGGGCTCTCGGTTGCCTCGCGGCCTGAAGCTCTGGGCCTGGGTTTGAGGCTTTTGAGGCTGGGGGGTGCTGCCGGCCGTGGGGATGAGGCCCGGTGGGAGGGAGGGGGGCCCGGGGTGCTGTGTCGGGCTGGGGGGGTCGCAGCGGGCGGTTTGTTGGGGGTTGTGGATCGTGGCACCGGGATGGCAGAGGTGAAGTGGCCGCGGGTGGTCGGGGCCAAGTTGGCCGTCCCGTTCATCCTGGTGAGGCAGCTCCAGGAAGGCCCTGCAGAAGGAGAGGAGAGAGAAGGGGCTGAGCTGGGGCATGGTGACATTCCTCCTCCAGGGACCCCATTTGCAGCCACAGCAAGGGCAGCTCTGTCCCTGTGTCCCCCAGTCCCCACACAGGCAGAGACCCACAGGTAGCGGGGACCCCTCTTGGCCACCCAACACCATCCCCTGGGCCCCAAAACCAGCCGACACCCCCTCTCAGTCCTCTAAGACCATCCAGGCTGCAGCTCTCCAGGTAAAAAAAAAATGCCCAAGCTCAAATAAATGAACAAATCTGCAGGGACAGAGGCATCAAGAGCACTGCTGGGCAGATGGGCACATGCTGGGGAGGGCACCCAGGTGCTGCTCTGCCCCGCGAAGGCTTTGTCTGGGGCCGGAGCAGTGAGAACAAGAGCAGCTTTGTGCTGATGTTTGGCTCCGGGGCACACACAGCCCGCTCTGTTCGTGGCCCAGCCGCAGCCCAGCTGCCTGCTGGGGCCGGGATAGGGCGTCCCCAGGGTATAAGGACGACAGTGAGCATTTGGGCATCGGGGCAGAACGCGTCTGGGTCTGGCCGTGGGGTGCAACCCCAGCCCCACTGACGGTATCACTGCAGCTGGGGGCCCTGCACCGCTCCCCAGGGCTCAGCACGCAGCACCTTGCACCCAAAGGAGCCTTTTGCAAACCCAGGTGGGGCTGACCTCCCCTCCCCGTGGCCAAACCTGCTGCTCTCCGTGCTCCGTCCTTGGTAGCATGAGGCAGCTTCAGCCCTAACATCACGGACACCCTGTGTGGCTCAGCACCGCGCTGTGCCCCCACGCAGCCCCGCGGCTCTCGGGGCACTCAGTGCTGGGGCTGCCACGCATCCCTATGGATTTTTTCGACCCATTCGGTCGGGTTGGATTTCCCTCACGTGGACACAGCACATGCCCCGGGGCAGCCATCCCTTTGCTCAGCAGGTCCCCCTGCTCCAGGATGTCACACTGTGGCACCCTCGGATGGGGACAGGGATGCTCTCGGCTCCGGGGATGCCATGCAAGCACCAAGCACCAAGCCGCACTCAGGAGGAGCCTTCCGCTGTAAGCAGCCTACCGCTAATCACCCATTATTTTATTAGCAAGCACAAATTAAAGTCATCCCTAGGAGATGCTGCACTTTCCTATTCTGAGCGAGCCATTAACTTGCCACCAACTTAATTCCTACCCGCAGGCAGCGCTGCCTGGGGTGCGCAGGGTCCCCTCCGCGCCGCGTCACCGCGCTGTGTCACCACGCAGTTACAGCCGGACCCACATGGAGGCATTCCCCACGGCAGCGGGTCCTTTGCAATCAGCTCCAAAGGGAAGTGACTTTCTCCTAATGAAAATGAGGTGCCAGCACTGCGGGCTCTGATGGAGCACCCGAAACGTGGGGTGGGCTTCCTGCTGCTGGTTTGGGTGAGGCGGTCCAGAGGGGTGGGTGTCTGCATCAAAGCGAAATGAAGCAGCCTTGGCTGAGCCGTGTCCTTCATCCCAGGACAAATGCAAACCAGCACAGCCCCGGAGGCACATCTCTTTCAAAGAGGCATCTGTTGTGCTCGGGGCTCCAGCTACTCGCTTGGAATAGAGTCAAAACTCACCTCGCACCTGTGGTTTCGGCAAGCAGAAAGGAACACCCGGTCCTGGAGGCTGAGCCCCGAGCCGAGTCCCCATGGCAGGGGGCGGGGGGGCACTGCGGCTCAGCCCTGCAGCAGGACTCTGAGCACAGGCACACAGAGATGTGCAAAAAGCACAGAACCCTTCCACCTCTGCCAGTGCCTCACTGCCACTCTGTGCCTCAGTTTCCCCACCCTGAGCGAACCCACAGCCCCAGGTGTCCCCAGGATGCCCCATGCTATCACAGGCGATGGCACCCTCTGGTTTGCTCCAACTGATGGGAAGCGGTGGCAGTGGTGAGATCGCACAGCATCGCCGTAAATCCCCCGAGTCCTCCCAGCCGGATGAGGGGAATCCTCCTGTGCTGACATTTGCAGCCCGGCTCAGACGGGTCAGGGCAGGGATCCCCCACAGCCCCTCCACGCAGGATCTGCCCCCGCGCTGCCCTCGGGGCTGGCCCTGCTCCAAGGCAACCTCCTGCCCGGCACGCTCAGGAAGGATGACAAAGAAAAGGCTCCTTGTGACACAAGGGACATAAAACTCTCCTAAGAGAAACAGAGGGCAGCAAGGAGAGAAAGGAGCCTTCAGAGGGGAACAAGCTGCCGATTCAGCCTCCAGCCCCCACGCTGCAGCCAGGACCTGGCTTGCCCCCAGCCGGGTGTCACCGCATGGGACATTGCGCCGCTGGGCACTGCGCTGGAGTGGGGCTCGGTGCCACAGAGCAGGGTTTGGGGCTCAAAGCACGGCAGGGATGGGAGCACCGAGCACTGAGCAGTGTGAGCCAGTGACTCAGAACATGGGACCCTGCAGAGCTGCAGACACACATACAACGCGATCCCAGCGGGCAGCAGCAGGGTGCCCAGCAGCAGCTTTTGGTGCAGCTTCAGTGCCTGTGGAGCCGCTGGGGAAGGGCTGTGTTCTGGTGGAAACGGCCGGGCGTCGGAGCAGGGACAGCCGCGGAGCCACAGCACTAATCCCGGCTTCAGCCACTCCACGGCAATCCCATTAGGCACTAAGCCCACTTTAATAACACCTTGCTGTTAGCAAAGCTCGATTCTCAGCTGGACAGGCTCCAGCACCAAAGCCTGGGGTCCGGCCGGAGATCCTACCCCGCCGCGGCTGGGCCGGGTGAGAGCCCTGCAGGGCGGCCCGGTACCGGGCACGTGCTGGCCGCCTTTCCCCGAGGCTGCTCCACGCGATGCCATCCCCTCGCAGGTTTTGTAGCGCTCGCGGTGCCCCGAGACGTGACCCGAGGAGCGCCGCGCCGCCGCGCGTCCCCGCGGCCGTTCAGGAGCCGCCGCTGCTGGACAGCTCCGGGCCC
>NC_034433.1:661249-664741 GCF_002078875.1 Numida meleagris | reverse complement strand
TCCCCGTAGGGACCGACCGGATGAAGCGCAGCCGGGAGCGGCCGAGAGCCAACGGCTGCAGATGGGACGGGGGACACCTGGAGGATCCGGACCCGGCCCGGGAAGCTCCTCGAGCGAGCATGGGGGTCCTGAGCTCGAGCAGATGGCGCGGCTCCTGCGCCTGCACTCATCCCCCCCGGGGCCCAACGCCGCCGGACGGAAGCGGCCCCTCGACCCTCGGCCCCAAAACCTGGGGGTTCCCGACGCTGTCTGTGCGGAGCCGGCGCGGGGGGACGCAGCTGTCCGGGGGCTGCGGAGCGCACGAGGCGGGCGGATGCGCCGTGTTGGACGCGTGCGGTGGGACAGCTGCGCTCGCTCATCCCAGCACGGCGCGGCCCTCGGCTCCGTGGGATGGGCCAACCAAAAGGCGGTTTGTTTTTTTTTTTTTCCCCTTCAGAGCGTGCTGAGGATTCGGGAAGCGCTGCAGGGAAACAGTGGGGAAACAGCGAAGGGTTCGGCAAAACGTGCCCCAAAGCAGCGGCGGTACCCGGGCACGTGGGACAGGATCCCCCAGCACGATCTCTCACACATTGAACGCGCAGCTCTTGCAGCAAGGAACTGCCCGAGACCCCCAGGTGCGCGCTGGTCCCTTTGCGGGGAGCTCAGCCACCACCGAACCCCTCATCCCCGGCGCTGGGCTCTGCAGCAGAAAGCAAAAGCCCTGGGGAGTCCTTAATGGGATGAGTGGATTTTTCCAGTGAGCTGCAAAGCTGCAGCGGCTGCGAGCGCCACGCAAACACCTCGTTATGCCGCTGTTAATGAGGGGTTTGCAGCGTTTGCTGTTTGCAGCGCAAGCAGCCAGGCTGCCGGCCCGGCTTCAGGCTGATCGCCGCGACGCAGCCGGGTGGGAGCAGCATCCCCGGGCTCCATCAGCGTCCCCATAGGGCAGTGCTGTGCACGTGGCTGTAACGGGAAAAGCTCCCAGCCCCGCGCTGCCCCGCTCCCTGCACCCTCACATCCAAAATTAATCCCTCATGCTCAAAGGGACGCAGCTGATGGAGCAGTCGTGGGTCCATCACTGCAGGAGGAGTTCCAGCTTTCCTGGAGGAGAGTCTGAGCACCCCCCGAGCACCCCCACGCGAGGAGGGCAGTCCTCCAGCTTTCCCCCCTTCTCCCCTCTCCACGGCTCAGACATCTCTGAAAAGGGCCCAGAGAGGGGGAAAAAAAAGCGAGGAAAACCGGAGGGGGGGAGATGGGGCGGGGGGAGGAGAAGCCCGGGAGTCATTGCTCAGCTGGGGGATCTTCCGCCGCTCGCTGCCCCGCTCTGCGGCCGGAGGTGACGCGGCCCCGCTGCATCCGCACCGACCCCGCAGAGTCCGGTGGCAGCCGAGGATGAGGACGGAGATGAGCGCAGCCCCTCCGCACCGCCGGGACCACACGAGCCCGAAAGCCAGCCCTGCAGCGCCCGCGGGGCGCCGGGGACGTCCCCGCCCGGGTGGCCGCGCTCACGGCGCCGGGTCAGGATGTGGCTGCGGTGGCGATGCGTGGGAAAGCTGCCGTGGGAATGGGGACGGCAGCCAATGCTGGGGCGGTCAGGGAGCCAGGGCGCTCTCCCGCAGAGCCCCCCTCCTCCGAGCAGCCCCAAACCCAGGGCTCAGCCCGGCTGCGCCCACACGGCACCACCCTGAGCCCGCGCCGCGGCCCCCAAAGCCCTTGCTGCGGCACACAAAGCTCATTAGAGGCCACCTGTTAATGAATAGGCCTTGGGGCCCTCCCTCAGCCCCGGGGAGCAGTCGGGGCTGCTGGGACGGGCTCATGTCCCACCTGGGAGCATTCAAGGACTCTCGGGCTGTGGCAAGGACCAAGGAGCAAGGGCCAGCCCGGTGCCCCAGCACTGGTTCTTGGATCCCACGGGGACAGATGCGCCACCATCCTGGCAGCCTCTGCCAGATCCAGGTGGGATCAAAGCCCCGCTCGGTCCCGGGGCTGCCCCCCGCTGTGCTGGCTGGGAGCCGGGGGGGCACCTGGCCCCGGTCCCGCTTTCCCCCTGCAGGGCTCAGCTCCGCTCCAGCCCGGGGCCGGAAACACCTTTTTCCTGTCCCTGGGCTGCAGCGTGGGGCTCTCGGCAGGAAAAGCCTCCCCACGGCTATTTATAACCTGCCAGCCCCCCGTCCCCATCCTCATTTCCATCCCCACCCCAACCCCCGCTCCCTCCCCAAGCCCCAGGACTCACCTGGGAGCCCCCCAAGCACAGGAGGGGGCCCAGACCCTGGGGACTTCGTTCCCCCATCCCAAACCACTTTTGGGGTGCAGTCCGAACAGCACGCACCCACCCCCAGCCTACCCCCCCCCCGCAGCAGCCTGCACAGTGCCGGGGGGAGCACGGAGCCGCCCTACC
This sequence comes from Numida meleagris, assembly GCF_002078875.1. Classification (NCBI taxonomy): domain Eukaryota; kingdom Metazoa; phylum Chordata; class Aves; order Galliformes; family Numididae; genus Numida; species Numida meleagris. Next base: position 662,364 of record NC_034433.1, on the reverse strand, counting down.
CCCCAGGCATCCCTGGGCCATGTCGGATGGGGAGCGACTCCCACAAAGAGCAAAGGGAAACTGAGGCAGGGACAAGGAGGGCAGCGAGCCCGGGGCTGCATCTCTCCCGGGACATCCCAGTAGCCGGGAAGGGGGACAAGCGATGGGGACAGCGGGCGGAATCTCGCCCCATTGCTGGGAACGCGTGAACCCACGTCCCACACCGCTGCCCTGCGCCCAGCGGGAGCCCCCCCGCAGCCGCAGCGGCACACCCAGCCTGGCGCGGGCTGCTGGCTTCCCTCCCGCCTGGATTTTTCCGACGTGAGACCCAGGAGAGCGGCGGCACCGCGTGTGCTCTGCGCTGCCCACCCCGGCACGGGAGCGCGTTTCGGAGGCGTGGAGCTTTGGGTACCCCAAAAAACTGCCCCGGGCTCCCCGGTGCCGACAGGTCCCGGCGCTGCGGTGCAGAGCCCCGCGGGGATCCCGGTGCCACCGACTGCAGCGCGGACGGCGACAGCCGGGCCCCGACCCGGCACCGCCACGAAGTCCCCTCCGCCCTTCGCACCGACCCCAGCCCAGCGGGACGCGGCCGGGAGCAGCGGCTGCCACCCCGCCGTCCCTCGCCACAAAGCTCCGGGGGCTGCGCGGCTCCTTCCCGATCGCGGCTCGGCTGCGAGGACCCCGAGCTGCTCTGCCCCGTGACGGCGTCCCACCGCGGGCGGCCCCGTGCCTCAGTTTCCCCATCGCTTCCCGCAGCTCACGGGCAGGAGACCCCCGAGATGGGGCCGGGGAACACCGCGGACACCGTGGACGGGATCTCTCCCCCAGCACCGTCCCGGTCACGCTGCTCACGCTGCGGGTACGGGGCTCAGAGTGACACGCGTGGGGACGCACGGGGAGGCTGCTCCGAACCACAGCGACCGCAGCCCCGAGTTCCCAGCGGGATGTTCCCCCCCCCGCGCCCCACTCACCACCGCTCAGCACCGCGGCCGCATCCCGGCACCGCCGCTCCCGGAGCCCCTTCCACAATGGCAGCGGCGAATTGAAGCGAGCGCCGGGCCCCGGGGAGCGGGGCGGAGTCACGCAGAGGCTCGGCCCCCCCGCCCCCCCCCCACCCGCAGTGCCGAAGCGCCGCG
>NC_034433.1:607959-660935 GCF_002078875.1 Numida meleagris | reverse complement strand
ACCTGCACTTATCGCTCCGCGTGGGCTTCGCGGCCGCGGGTGCGGGGCGGCTGCGCGGGGCCGCGCGGTTGGAGCTGCGCTGTGTGCGGGCCGGGAGCAGGGAGGTGGTGCTGGACGCGCACCCCGCGCTGTCCGTGCTCGGAGCGCGGCTGCTGCCGCCCGGCGGGGCCGGGCCCGGAGAAGGGGAAGGGGAAGGGGAAGGGCGGGAGCTGCGCTTCGAGAGCCGCCCGTTCGCCAGCTATGGCACCGCGCTGCACCTCGCGCTGCCCGAAGAGCCGCGGCCCGGGGAGCTGCTGGCCGTGCGGATCGACTACGAGACGGGAGAGGGGCCCGGGGTGAGCGGCGGGGGGAGCGGGGGGCGGCGGGACGTGGGGACACCGGGACACGGGGACTCGGTGACACGAGGACATGGGGACGGGGACATGAGGGCATGCGGAAGTGGGGACGCTGGGACACGAAGACATGAGAACGCGTGGACCCGGGGACACGGGGAGGTGGGGACACCTGGACACGAGGACATGGGGCAGTGGGGACCCAGGGCCACCTTTCACCGGGAGCACGTTCCATCCGGAGTCCCAGCACCCTGCTCCTGAAGGCGCCGTGCCTGGGCCGGGCCCACCCTGGGCTGCTCGCAGCCCCACGTCCCTCTGGCAGAGGGGACCGAGCTGTCCCCGGCGGGTGGGGGCAGCGAGCGAGCCCTCACCTCACCGCCTGTTGTTCCGCCTGTGCCGCAGGTGTCCTGGCTGGACTCCTCCCAAACGGCCCAGAAGGAGAAGCCTTTCCTCTATACCTCTGGCTTCCCTGTGCTCAACAGGTCCTTCTTCCCCGGCTTCCACACCCCCGCCATGAAGAGCACCTACTCGGCACAGCTCCAGGTAACGCCGCGCCACTCACTGCGCTGTCTCTTGTCTCTCGCCAGGTGTGCTGGCTCACCCCCGAGCAGACCGCGGGGAAGCAGAAGCCCTATATGTACACTCAAGGCCAGGCCGTCCTGAATAGATCCTTTTTCCCTGGCTTTGACACTCCAGCAGTTAAATGCACATACTCAGCCACAGTGCAGGTAAGCGGCACCGCAGGAGGGACGCGGGGTGCGAACCCCGGAACCTTCCTGGAGCTTTTGTAGAGCGCAGCCCTCGGCAGCTCTGCTCTGTAAGTGCTGGGCAGGAGGGGCAGGAGGCTGCCGTCCTCACGGGGTGCCCCGAAAGTTGGAGCAGAGCTCCCGAAGGGTGAGCACCGGGTGAAACCCCAGTGCACGGATCGGTGCCGGGGGAAGCGGAGCTTCCCTGGGTCTGACGATGAACCTGGAGGATGAGTGGTGGTGCAGGGACGGGGAGCAGCGGTGGTTCTGCGGGCTCAACATCCTCTGCCCGCTGTTCCTGCCCCGCTGCACCCATGTGCTGTGCTGTGCTCTGAGAGCCTCGGCCACGTTGTCCCCGGGGCTGCAGTGTGGGAGGGACAACTGCGAGCAGCCCGGGCTCAGCTTGGGGGACGCACTGCAGGTCCACGTCCCGGTTGGTGACACCCCGCTCCGTGCCACGCGGATCTGATGGGTGCTTTGGTGACGTTTCCAGGTCCCCGAGGGTTTCACGGCCGTGATGAGCGCCACAACCTGGGAGAAGCAGAAAGAGAACACCTTCTTCTTCAAGATGGAGCACCCCATCCCCTCGTACCTGATTGCCCTGGCTGTCGGGGACATTGTGTCTGCTGAGGTTGGCCCAAGGTGAGTGCCCACAGATGGGACCCGATGTTAAGGCACAGCTGCGGGAGCTGCTGCTCTGCTGGGGGTCCCTGCTCGTTCCTGCCCCACAAACGTGCCCAAAGGTCCCTTCCCCCGCTGCTGGCTGGTACGGCAACCACACGAAAGCCCTTTGTGTGACTCAGACTAGGAAGGAGGCCGCAGCCGTTGGACTCTCATCAGCTTTATCGCCAGGCTTTCATGTTGTCGCAGCATAAACGCGTGCGGTCGCTGTCAGGTGAAGCAATAGGGTGAAAGTCTACTGATGGTTAAACCTTCCTCTCCTCTGCTCTTGGCTGAGCGCACGAGTTGCAGGAGCTCTGTCCCCTGCCTGACGTTTGCCCAACGGGGGCTGCCCCCTCTTCCTGGAGCCACGATGTGCTGCTCAGTGTGGGGCAGGTGCTCCACGGCGCCACGTGTCACAGCCACCGCCCCACACTTGGTCTGAGCTCTCCCGGTCTCTGCAGGAGCCGAGTCTGGGCCGAGCCCTGCCTGATCGAGGCTGCCAAGAAGGAGTACGATGGGGTGATCGAGGAGTTCCTGGCTGTAGGCGAGAAGCTCTTCGGGCCCTATGTTTGGGGCAGGTAGGACGGGTCCCGTCCCTTGGGGCTGGGGAGGGAGCGTCCCGCAGCCCCGGGCCACGGCTGCAGGAAGAGGTGGGTCTGTCCCGAGCCGCCCGCCCCTCCCCAGGTACGACGTGCTGTTCATGCCGCCCTCCTTCCCCTTCGGCGGGATGGAGAACCCCTGCATCACCTTCGTGACGCCCTGCCTGCTGGCCGGGGACCGCTCCCTGGTGGACGTCATCATCCATGAGATCTCCCACAGCTGGTTCGGCAACCTGGTCACCAACGCCACCTGGGGCGAGTTCTGGCTGAACGAGGGCTTCACCATGTACGCCCAGAGGCGCATTTCCACCGAGGTCTACGGTGCGTGGCCGTGCGTGGTCCTCCCGGCGCTGCACCCTGCGGTTCCCATTCACAACCAGCCTCGTCTGAGGTGCAGATGGAGCTGCCACATCCGTTTCAGGGACGCAGAGCCCTGCAGGGGCAGTGCCCCCCCCACACCCTTCCTTTGCCCTCCCAGCTCCTGGCAGCATTCGCTCTCACCAACCCACGGCTGTGCCTCTCACCCTTCATCCACATCCCATCATCCAGCTACGGGGCAGGCTGACAGTGCCCCCCCCCACAGCAGCACGCGTTGTGCTTTCCTCACCCCACGCACGGTGTGTGGGTCAGCGGCTCCACGTGCTCCTTCTCCTCCGTGCCAGGTTCGGCGTACACCTGCCTGGAGGCCGCGACGGGCCGGGCCCTGCTGCGCCAGCACATGGACACCACCGGGGAGGAGCACCCACTGAACAAACTGCGGGTGGTGATCGAGCCAGGTCCGGGGGGAGGGCTGTGAGGCTGGGCTGCTGGGACCATGCTGCTGGGGGGTCGGGCTGCTTTGTGGTGGGGGGCTGCACGGCACGCTGGTGGGAGTGATGAATCTGAGCACAGCGCTCGCTTTGCAGAACAAGGGATGGTTTAGGAGCCGTTTCCTTTCTGCCCTGCTAGGTGTCAACCCGGATGACACGTACAACGAGACTCCCTACGAGAAGGGGTTCTGCTTCGTCAGCTACCTGGCACACCTGGTGGGGGACCAGGGCAAGTTCGACGCCTTCCTGCAGGTCGGGGCAGCGCCGTGCTGGGGGCGGGGGGTGCAGTGGGGCTGTGCGTGGCGGCAGGCAGTGGGGTCGTGCCAGGGATGCAGTGATTTCATGGCACGGCCCACCCTGTCCATCCCCACAGGCCTACGTGGAGCAGTTCAAGTTCCAGAGCATCACTGCAGACGATGCCCTCAATTTCTTCCTGGAGTACTTCCCCGATCTGAAGGAGCAAGGCGTGGAGTCGCGCCCAGGTCAGCGCAGGGCACAGCACCTCGTGGGGCCCAGGGTTGTCTTCCATTCAAACATAGCGAGCTGCTGGGCTGGCTTCCCAGCACAGTGAGAGCTTGGCTTCACGGCTCCCAGCTCCTGGGCTTCCATCCTGGCACTGCTCTTGCAACAGACCAGTCTGTGTGCTGGGGTCGGGGCTCAGCTCTGCCCAGTGCTCCCAGCTGGAGCTTCTTGTGTCTGGCTGCAAACCCAGCCCTGGGCAGGGCAGCAGCTGGGGCTGCCCTGGGAGGAGGTGTGGGATGCCAGGAGCCCCACGGGTGGGCTCGGAGCCCCCCCAGCGCTCCTCCCCACACCTCTCTCCAGGTCTGGAGTTCGATCGCTGGCTGAACACGCCGGGCTGGCCGCCCTTCCTGCCCGACCTGTCCCCGGGGCAGCAGCTGATGAAGCCGGCGGACGAACTGGCAGAGCTGTGGGCAGCTGACGGCTTGAACATGGAGGAGATCGAAGCCGTGGACATCTCAGCCTGGAAGACGTACCAGCTGGTCTACTTCCTGGATCGGATCCTGCAGAAGTCGCCCCTGCCCGAGGGTGAGGGCCAAGGCCGCCTCTGGGGCTGCGATGCCGGGGGAACCACGGCCGTTCCAGCTGGGAAGGACCGCAGAGATCCCCCACCGCACCGCACCCTGTGCCCATGGACACGTCCTCAGTGCCACAGCCCCACGGTTCTGAGTGCGGTGACCCCCCCCCCCTTTCAGGAGCTGCAGGGAGCGATGTTGTCTCCCCTGAGCCCGCTATGCTGCAGACTGGCCCACCCCAGGCCCCCTCCCTATAAACCCCGCCGTGCTCCAGACCCCCCACAGCTCCGCTGTCGCTCTCTGGTCACACTCCAGGGCTCAGTGTCCTTCTTGTTGTGCTGTGCCCTGGCCCTTGGGGGGCAGGGGGGGCAGGGTGTTGCCTTCTGGCCCCATGGGAGCAGAGGCAATGGCTCGCTCTCTGTCTCGCAGGCAACGTGGAGAGGCTGAGCGCGATGTACCCGAAGATCTCCAAGGCCCAGAACGCGGAGCTGCGGCTGCGCTGGTGCCAGATTGTCCTCAGGAACAACCACGAGGCCGAGTACGGCAAGGTGAAGGCCTTCCTGCACAGCCAGGTGGGTGCTGGGGACGGCTGGCAGCGGGGGGGGCATTTCTGCACCACTCGTCCCTCTGCGGGCGCAGGGCGATGCCGGGGGTGTGGGTGGCCCTGAGCAGGCCCTGCCCCGACCGCGGCTGTGTCCGGCAGGGGAAGCAGAAGTACACGCTGCCGCTGTACCGCGCCATGTGGGGCGGCTCCGAGGCCGCCCGCGCCTTGGCCATGGAGACGTTCTCAGCCACAGCCCCACAGCTCCACGTCAACGTCCGCAACTACGTCAAGAAGATCCTGGGCTTGGAGGGCACCGAGCGCGAGTGACTGCGCCCACAGCCCCGTCCCCACGCCCGCCTCCTTCGGCAGGCTGCCGAGCTCTCACTGCACACATTTCCTTATTAAACTCGGCCGTTTTTACCATTGTGTGCTCCTGCTCTTCTCGGCAAGCTTCAGCGTGAAGCCCCGCTCCTCCTGGCCAGGAAGCGGCCTTGTTGGCTGCGGTGCTCTGCCGGGGCCCGGTGACGCCAGCACCACGCTGGGGAGGGAAAGGCAAGGCCAGGCTTACAGCCCCGACCTGCACCCACTTGGGGCTGGCTGGGCCCCGCAGGATCCCCAGCGCAGCGGGGATGGGTATCGGTGAGCTGGGATGGGTCCTGGCTTCAGCTCCCCCCCGGGTGCTGCAAAGGACGAGGTGGGGATTCTTTTCCTGCAGGGCTCGGGGTGGGTGCAGCCAAATCCTGGCCCTGCTTGGCTTTCTCCACCTGCCTCCCACCACGGCCAGGGCTCCGTTTGGGGCTGGGGAGGGCACGCTGCGGCCCCACTGCGTCCTGAATGGGACAGGGCCGTTCAGCAGCGTGACGCCCCACGGATCTGTGAGCGCTGAGCAGGGTGTGGGCACGCAGGGCTCGGGGATGGAGCAGCAGCAGAACATCTCCTAAGGTTGGCACTTAATGCAGGGAACGACTGTAAGAAATTTCTGAGCAGCAGCGTAATGGAAGCGGGGCTCCGTCCCGTGTGCGGCCTAATGGGCTTTTAGAGAGAAGCGTTCCATCAGGAGGAAAACCGTCTGCTCTGGTGAGCAGCCAGGCACTAACAGCAAACCACACAGCAAGGGGCAACAAACCCAAGCTGACACGTACACGGTGCCACATGCCTGGCTGGAACCGGCTCGGTGCATTCTGCTGGGATAAATCCCACGGAGGATGGACAAGGATGCAAGTCAAACATGACTGGAGGGCTACAAGGAGCCAGCGTGGCCTACAAACGGGGGAGGCGAGGGATAGGGCAAGGAGCAAGGCAGGCACCCATGCTGTTACTTGGTCCTCATCAAGGGCAAGAAAAAGAGCATGTCCCCCGATGCCAAAATCCAGCACGAAGCTGCCCACGTCGGCACCACAACCCCGGGCCCAGGACTGAGCCATAACCACCTCTGAAACAAAGACAGCAGCAGTGCCCAGCTCCAGGCGTGCAGACACCACACGTTTCATCACTGATGTACTCAGGAGTAAATTCCAAATTCCAAAGTTTTAGTTAGGGAAAACAGTCAAACAGGCTGTTACTGCACGGATGAGGTCACCCTGTTCTTCCTTACCAGGCTATGCACGTTTGGAAAACTGGTGTCCTCTAGTGGATTCAGCACTGCTGAAAATAACTTCTGGCATTACTACAGGTTGTAGCTTAGAACCTCTCTCCGTGGGCATATCATCTGCTTTCCCAGGAAAAAACGTAGATTGTTGGTACAATTAACACAACCCCTGGCCCCAGACTTCATTACCCTGAAGCGCCTGGAAACAATCCCCCAGGCTGGCTCTCATTTATCTGCCACCTGTGGATGGACTCCTGAGCAAGCCATCAGCTGGGGGAGACCAGGTGGTTCCTAACGCCCTTCCCTGGGATGAAATGGAGCAGTTCAGTCTGCCCCAGCACTGCCCATGCAGGACAGGGCTCTGGCTCTCACCCTCCATCCCTGCCTGCTCGGGGCTGCCTCGCTGGCTCCAGGACGGATGGGGGCTGGGAAGGGTGCTGTGCCTCCATCCACCTTCCTGCAATGGCAACGACTAACCCAGACACTTGAGCTTAAAATTAGAAACAAGATGTAGCACAGATACTTATTTTTAACAAAGCGACCTTCATCAAGCCGAGAGTTCTTTTTGCTTAATTTTTTCCAAAATGAATGCCAAGTCAATCATATAATGCAGGCAGGAGACATTAACTCTTTATTAATATATTGATTTAGAAAGGCTTAGTGAGATAGGATTAATGGATTTGATGGTCAGAAAGGACCATAAGCTTCTAGTTTGACCTGCAGCAGAGCGTAGGCCTGCACTTTCTGCAGCCCACCAATCAAGGCAGTTGCAACAGGGCTTAGCTTTTAATCCACGCCATGGAGAGTCCCTAAAAAGTCACTCCACCCTGGTCCGACATCAGCTCCCTGCTGACACCACGCTCTGCTCCCAGTTTTGTTACGCCTGACTTCCACTTGCAGCCCCCAACTGTTTCAGGTGAAGTTTGTTTAATGCTGTTGGTTTTAAACAGTTCTTTAAAATATGAGTGATTCTTTTCTTTTACACCATAAAAGTAACAATGGGACTCGGAAAGCCCCCAGAACCACCTGGGATAAACTCATTTCCTTAATGCCTTCAGCATTACATCTGTGTAGGAGAGACCAAACCCTTGTCCATGAAGGAACAAACCAAGCAAATCCACGGAGTGCCAGCTGTCCAGCTCCGGGCTGTCTGCTACCCTGCGCAGACACTGCGAGCAGCTCAGTACGGAACGGTAAAGGAGCGAGCCAGCCACAAAGTGGTAAGGGTTTTTTTGCAGAAAAAACAAGAAGTCCCATTATCAAAGCACGTCATATGTCTGAGCCCACGGCCGCGCACTGGTTGTCTGAGATGTGGTTAGCTAACGACTCTATGATGTCAAGGAGGAGTGGCTGACTTAGGGAGCGGAGGTTTGGCAACTTGGAGACCTTCAAGGAAAAGAAAAACAGAACAGAAAAACACCAAGAAATTAAAACCCTCCCCAAATGGCAGCCGGCGTGCCGCTGTCTTACCCCCACCGCCCCACGAAGCGCTCAGCTCAATGCGAGGTGTGAAATCCCAGCTGCACCGCTCGGGTGCACGGGGCCCATGGGAGCGCACCTCGTCACTTCCGCAAAGTGCAAGGCCGGCGCAGAGCGCTGCTGGGGGGAAGGGAGCGCAGCACAGCAGGAACGCCGAGCCCAGCACAAGAAAACAGTAATTACTGCTCCTAATGACAATTCTGCTGTTACCGGATGCAAACGAAGCGCTCCCTTGAAGCGGCGCTGGGCACCAGCACAGCCTCGAGCTGCGGAGTCTGTTTGTCTCCCGTCCTTCTATCCTAGCACCGGAACCGGCCGAGGATGGGATCTCACCAACCCGCGTGCTGCTCCGGAGCCGTGCTACCTCAAGGCAGGGCCCCGCTCAGCACCCACACGGGTTCTCCCGCAGCCCAAGCAGGCCGCTGGAGCAGCAGCCAACAGAAACCTGTGCCACAGCAAACACGCGAATCCCCAGCACACTGTGTGTTCTCGGGGCCGTTCGAAGCTCAGCTGCTATCACAGCGGAGCTCCGCACGCCAGTAATCCCTGCTCCTGTGGTTACCAGCACCCACACCCAGCCCTGCAAGCAGACGCTGCCCACAGCCCTGCCCGCTTACCCAGCCTGCAACCAATCACCTCACTGTACACAGCAACCTGCCCAAAGCATAAAGATGTTCTGAGCATCTTTGGAAACCCAGGAGGGGAACCGCTGAGAACACCTTCATAGAGAGCACAGGATAACGCTGCCCAGACTCAAGGGCCGTGAGGACTGGGAGCAAAGAGACGCCCATCACAGCGCTGGGAACTGGGCCCGGCAGCGGGAGGCACACACCGAGATCAGGGCTGGTGTCAGAGTACACCCAGACACCTCAGAGCAGCACTTTTATTGGGGCTTTCACACAGAACTGACACACGGGAGCCTCCAAGCAGCTCTTCCATTGGAGCTCTCCCTGTGGGGAAAACTCTTTTCATGTTCTAAATCGAGGACAGCGTGAACCAAACCGGGGAAGGGGAGCTCACAGCGGCCTGAGCCTCGTGCAGAGGGAACAAATCAGCTCTGAGAGCCTGCAGCGTGCATGGGAGCGGAGCAGCGAGCTCTCCTGGCCGGCCACGCACGCAGCCACGCAGCGCTGGGCCAGAAATCACGCACCGCAGCTCCTCGGGCCAAGCACAACCACTGCATGACTGAGATTTCTCGCACATCTGCGTGACAGTCCCCCAGCCACATGTTGGTGGAAGCTGTTCTCACAGGCACCAGTTTAAATATAAAACTTTTCTACGTATTCTGACTAGTGACGATGAGTACAGTTGAGCAATACCCTGCAGTTTGGGTCTTTTTTCTCTCCTGAAATGCTGCAATATTCGTTTCCCCCCGTACATTCTGGTGAGCATCGCTCCAAGCTGTTTGTCTTCCTGTGGCCCCCACTGGGAAGCCAAGGCCCCGGGATCTCAGCTCTCGGGGACTACAGCACATTACCCCAAAGCCAAGAAGCTGTCCCGGCCCCTGGGCCACGCTGAGCTGAGCCCCTCTGCAGGATTTGGGGGCCAGAAGAAAACACGGAAGGTAAAGGCAGGGCTGAGCCTCGTGCTGAGGCCCCTCAAGCAGCAGTGGGATTCCTGGATGCTGACCCCACTCTCAAAGCTTTTTATGCACTCCAAGTGATTTCTGGATGTACACTGCATTGAACTCGGGCAACTGAGGTGTTAAATAAGGAGGCTGAACACCCCCCTCTGACTGTCCAATCTCCAGATGCTGTCTGGACATAGCAGAGCTTCATGAACTACTGGCATCCACAGGACTGTGAGATTGAACAGAAGACAGACCCCGACCTGCACACCCCCTGTAGAATTAGTACGGATGTAGGACCCAGAGATCCCAGCTCACAATCTACGATTTACCTACAGATTTTGGCAATGCCAACAGTTGTGCAATGAGCTGGCAGCGTGCTGGGAAACTCTCATGGAGGGATCCTCTCTCACATGAACAACACAATGACAATACCCCCGTTCTCTCCAATGCAGATGGGAATATCAGCACGTCAGACTCGTGACCATTCCTTATCACCCACATATCCAGACATGGAAACCACAACAAGCCCAGCCAGGCCACGCTCATCTGCCTGCTGAGCACATGACAAAGTAACATCTATGGCAGGGAGAATGCTTCAGCAGAACTGTGCCCAGCACACTCGTAGCTACTAGCGAAAGAGAAACGTGCGTGTTCAGTACACGCCAAGCTTATCTTGTATGCACAAAAACCCAACGATTGCATGGCACAAAATTAACAGCTGGAACAAGTGGAAATGGAAGCAATTCTGTTTTGGATGGTCTTTGCATTTCCAGACTAGGATATTCTAGTCTTTTATTTATTGTTCATGTGAGAAGTACGCCTAGCAGACTTGTCAGTGAGTGCCAAGGACACGCAGCCATGTCTCAGCTGTCTCACATGAGGAAGAATGAAATGGATTCCTATGTTAACGTGTCTTTAACCAACGCAGCGACAGAGGACAGCAGCTCTCAAAAGCCCCAGAAAAGATGCAACCAACCTTGGTGAACTGGTGAACAATGATGTGCAGGCAGTGCCTCTTCATGTCCAGGGCCTGGGTCTTGTCAGCTGCCTCCAAAATCTAGAGGAAAAGCAAAGGCATGATCTTCCTTCTGCGCTGCTCAGACATACAGTGCACAAACACCGCTCTGATTCATAGGAGAGAATTCCTCCGAGCTACGGAAACGTCGATGGTTTTCATTACAAACCCAAATCTTTTCTAAACTAATCAGAAGTAAACCTTGCATCTAAAATGTGTGGAGTCTTCATGAGAGGAAACTGCAGATCGGGTTCAGAGCCGTGTTCCCTGAAGTGCCGCAGTGAGACCGCTGTGGGCAAGAGCCAGCAGCAGTCCGTGCAGGATTTGATTCTGCTCACGTTGCAGAGGGCTCAGTTTCCTACCACGCAGATGGCTTTGCTATCACAGAGAACTTTTGTTGCCTTAAACTTTGTTGTCAGATCAGCACTGCTGTGCAAACAAGACTAACGTCACCTGCACAGCGCTGCCTTGGTTACTACTGAAAAAAGGTCTGGAGGTGAGTGCTGAGCACACATCGTGCAAGCCCAGTGGAAAGTCTGGTCCCAGTGCGGGATGAGGAGCTGAACAGGAGCATCCTGGGAGCCTTGAAGAGCACCCCCCAAACAACCCCACACAGGAGCAGCAATGGCAGAAAGAGCCGAAAAGGAACCAGAGCTGCTGGACGGAGTCAGCCCGGGCGCTGTCCTCGGGGCAGCCCCATGGATGGCAGCTGGGAAACAGCTCTGAACCCGGCAGTGCCACGTCACCCCCCGAGAGGGGAGTAAGGCTGCAGATACAAGGCAGCACTGCTCGCTGGAAAATGTAAATCCCAGGCCCCCTGCATCAGACCCTTAGGCCTCCCTGCATCGAAGTGAAGCAGCTAATTAAAGCTAGCTGGGGGCAATTACCTGGAGTACGTTCTCCACCGTAACATTCATTTCCAGATTCTGCTTGCAGTACGCTTGCAGTCTGTTGTTGGAGAAGCCGTAATAGTAAGGGGCAGCAAAGAGGTAGCTGTTATCCTCATTAAGGGAAAAAACGTAAAGCAAAGGGAACGGCGCCGGCTGTGCACACGTTGAAATGCAGCTCTTGTTGCTAATGCAGCCCTGACCATCCCCAGCCTGCGGCTGGCACTACAGCTGAGTCACTGTACGTGCATGCAGACAGACACTCCAGTTACTCTGGCTTTAAGGATACAGGGAGTCTTCAGGAGGCATGTTTACTTCTCCATAATAAATATATCTAAGCATAGACTCAAACGCTTGCTTGCTGGGAACCATTTCACCTATAGAAATATTCACTTGCCCATCTTCTGGCATGAAGGAACGGAACATGGCTTCAAAGTAACTGGAAAAAGGAAGTAAGACAAACGTGAAGCAGTCTGCATATGGGTGGTTTAACTCAGTGCTGTTTAGAAGCAGCTGTTAAAGCATTGCAGCTCCCGAGATACGAAAGCAGGTGGTAACCTGGGCAAAAGCATCGCTGAACTGTGCTTCATACACGTCTGCCCGTGAGAGCACTCCAGACATAATCCCATCTTCCATCAGCACTACCTCAACTTTGTCTCCATCTCCTGAAAATTGGGACACACGCTGCTTTGATTTTGCCTAATTTGCATAAATCCCAGCAGAAAGCTGAAAGCATTATGAATCTTCTCCTTGCTATCCACGGGCTGTGACTGCCAATCACGCAGGGCTTCTTTTACAGAGCTGTGAAACGTTTCTGGTAAAATACTACGGTAACTAATACTGAATATTATTACTGGGGCTGGAAAAAATTGTGACGGTATCTGCAATAGAAATGTTATGAGGATGCTTAGCGTCACGCAGGCGGAGAGGTGCAGATACACAGAGCACACACGCAAGGGACAGACCCACCCAGCACACCTCACTGCACGCTGAGCTGCTTGCCTCTGCAGCAAAGCACGGGAACAATCTCTCTGTTCTGCACCATTTTTTTCGATGCTCATTCCTATCAGCAGGTGAGAAAGAGACTCAGGTTTCACACGATTTGAAATGGGTGTTCACCACCAGAGCTCCTTCTGAGCTCAGTGGACATCTGTTGCTTTCCACTTCACTAAAACTGCCTTATGCTCAACTCCATTCTTCCTTCTTGTGATTTTACAGATTCTTTGTCTTGCTTCCTCACTTACACGCCCTTTAGAGTCTCTACCATTTTAATTTCCTCCTATCTTTCCCTGCTGGGTATCAAATTGAAAAATATTTAATCATCGTGGCTTAAAGGCTTATTACACTTCCAGAGCAAAGCTGCAACTTACACCTCATGCAGATACAGAGTTCCTCCCTGTCTTCTACCAAAAGCAAGCTGCCCCACCGGCTGCACAGCACTGAGTTTGACACACGCAGCAATTTTATAGTTGTAATGAACAGAGCCTCACCTGGAGCGGGCCGCGAGGATTGCCTTGTGGGCTGGCCGCGGGTGGCCGTCCAAGAGAAGGATGATATCACAGAATTCGATCCCAGCTCCTTCCAGGTAAGCCTTCATGTCCTGAATTAAAGATGTTCCTGCAAGTCAACACAGAAATAGTCAGACACCGCAGTTCCAGCTGACCAGGTGCTACCAAGGTAACTACAGCCCAGCCACAGCTCCATGCCCTCTTTCCTTTGGGACCCTTGGGGTGAGCAGAAAACAGGCCCTTCCACCTCATCCTGGAGCAAAAGGAGCTTCATCCTTCCCCGTTACATTACTGCCTGTCTCACAAACATACCCAGAAGCTCTGCCATGAACGGGGGACAGCACTGAAAGGTGCATTCTATAGTTCATTTTTTTCCTGTACTTCATTTTTTCCCCCATTTCCCCTTGCCAACCCCCCACCAAAGAAGGTGAAACCCTGTGGCTTGGTTACCTTCTACTCCACTTAAACTGCAGGTCTACTGCCTTTTCTTTTAAACTTTTTTTTAATATATCTTTCCATTCCTTCTGCCTCTTCTTTGATCAGAATCAAGATACTTAACTGTGAGAAGAACATGAAAACATTTAACATGATTTCTCATGTACTTCAGTGGGGACAATACTCCAACTGCTGCTCAGTGGGGAAAGAACCGGGACGTTCTGCCTTAGTCTGGGAGGCAGCCTACAGCAGTTCTACCACACTGAGAATCCTTGCTCTGCTGCGGTCTCCTCCTTAGGCCACCTCCTGGACTGAGCAAACCACTGGCAACTCAAAGGCCCACAAGTGATAACTTGGCCAGGCCTAACAGTTACCGATGTCGAGCGGCTGATCGGAATGCGTTCGAACAGGAGGCTGCTGCTTCCGCCGTACAATCTCCACTATGAGGGATGAAGAAAGATGCTCAAACTCCTTCATCATTATTACCTGATTAAAATGTGATTCTTTCACCACAAAGTTCAGGCAATGTTCCTTAAAAAAAAAAGAAGAAGAAGAAGGAAGAATTACTGTTTCCTGCTTGAAGTCATCCTACAGCACATCGATGCCACCACGCTACACTGGTAAGAGCCATCCTCCTCCTGAGCCCCTGCCCATGGATCCCAGTGCTGGATCTGCCAGAGCTTTTCCCTACAAAGCGACCATCTCAGCTCCCACTTGAACAGGAGATGCAGGACAGCTCCAAATACCCAGAAAAACCGACTAAGAAATAACGAGGAAAAGATTAATTGACTCCCATCTGGCTGCTCTGATGATTTCTAAAATAGGAACCTCAAGAGATGAAGCAAACTGAGACTGGTTGCTCATAACAGTGCTTTATATGATTAGAACCCAACATTTAATTAGAAGGGTGAGGAGATCTCTTAACTCTTAAATACCATCCAGTAAGGGTACAAACAGCTTGAAGGATTTCCTTAAGGAAATGGAGTAGATTTTGCCTAACCTTTTCTGTAAAGGTTGCAAACAGTCTGAAAGAGATCTTGCAGGCTCTCATATGCCAAATTTGCTAGAAAAATCAATGTGGTAGAAAGGTAACAAATGAACCAGACCTAATGCTGACCAGTGAAAGGAACAACAAAAAAAGCAGTCCATTTGGCAGAGCAAACCAAGGCTTTCCCTCAGGATATTTAAATAAGCAAAAAATGTAATCTATACCAGCTCACCATAAGGCGAGTACAAAATTAGGCCAAGGAATAATTACTAATTTCCACTTTCTGCC
The DNA here is from genome assembly GCF_002078875.1 of Numida meleagris. Taxonomy (NCBI): domain Eukaryota; kingdom Metazoa; phylum Chordata; class Aves; order Galliformes; family Numididae; genus Numida; species Numida meleagris. The sequence continues at coordinate 646,450 of NC_034433.1, read as the reverse complement.
ATAGTGAGTTCAGCTGGTATCTACAAGGATCTGCCCGGGACCCACCGGAAACAATGCTTTAAATAACGACTGGGATGCCAGAAAGAGCAGCCTTCCGCAGATGGCACCCAGCCACGAGGAGCAACGGGCGCTGAGAAGACAGGATGCCAACCCAAGACCATCCTGACAAAGTGGAGCGGAGTGGAAGAGCCCCCGCCGCCCTGCTGGCAGCGAGGCAGCCTGCTGGCCTGACCTTATTGGCACCGCGTCCCCCAGTGCTGAGATGCTCCACGGTCCTTCGCACCAAGGGCTGTGCCAGTATCCACGTACCTGCTGCTGACTGCTGCTGTGCTCCTAGATGCCTCTCCTTTGCCCAAATTCAGTGCACAGTGCCCAAGGAAGTGCCGATGCATACTGCTTTGCCTAGCCCCACTCTGGTTTAAGCGTCAGCTTCGGGCCCTGCTGTTTTGCACAGGCTGTCCCAGTCAGCACTGCACGATTTTGCACTAACTCCTGGACTTGGGTGGAGAGCTGCTTCTCTGCAGCTAGAAGCAGAATTGGCTCTGGCCGCTCTTGGTGGGATCCAGACCATCACAGCAAGAGCATGGTCTGAAGGCTGGGGGTATGGGTTCTGCCTGGCATTTCAGCAAGAGCCTAAGAGCCCCACCATACAGAGAGCTGCCAACACACCAGTTTTCAGATCAAAGGCATAAGAACAGAGTTTAGTTTTTCATCAAATCAGGTGAAAGAATCTGTTAACAGGCTCTGCATTAAACCCTGGGACCAGAAAATGCACTGGTTCCATCTCACCACAGCGAGAGTCAACTGGGGAAGAGACAAAGTCACTCTGCCCTTTATATCCTCCAGGACAGATATGCAAAAATATCACTTATTGAAAAAGCTTACATCACATCCACAAGCTCCTGCAGTAAAATCCATGCTAACGTACACTCAGGCAGCTATAATTATAGGGAAGAATCAAATTTGCAAAGCTGACAGCTTTTGCAAAACATTAATTACATCAAAATTTTCTTTAATTTCTTATCAGTTACTTTGTATGCAAAATGTGATTACCTTTAGCTGATCCAGCTGAAGCTTGTTAGCATTTTCACACACAATGAGCACATTCTGCAGATCTACAGATGCTTCAATATACTGAAGGCAGAGCTGTTCCAGTCGAGAGAGCTTGAAGTTTAAGGCTAGCTTGTACACATCCATAATGAGTAACACATCCTGCACATGACCTGAAATCACAAGAGAGAAAAACCCTTCCTGTAGTACCAGAGCTCACTAAACAAAAGGAGAAGCTTTCTCAAAGCATTTCTTCTGACTCAACCCGAGTATTCAGAACAGCAGAACGGGCAGCAATTGGAAAAGTATTTCTGTGGAGAATAAAAAGTTCCACTGCCGCTCAGACTGAACCGAGAGGGGATGCTAAAAAAGAAATGAATGATCTCCCAGAATGGAGGTGTGAGGCAGCCACCCCAAAAGAGTTTCTGGGCAAAGATTTTGTGGCAATTTTTCAAGAGCCTCCAAAGAAAAGGAAGTCTCTAAGCACAGTGACAAGCTCGGAAGCAGCAGCCTGGTTCCGACGTGCCCAGCAGCCGGCAGCTCGGCGCAGCCCTCGGGAGCCGGGCAGCGCTGGCAGCCAGTGCCCGGATCCCCAGAAGCCCTCCCAGCGTCGCTGCGCGCCGGGCGCTGCAGGCCGCAGGCCGGCCTAGGAGCCAGGGCTGCACCGTGCAGAGCGGCCGCGGGGCCTGGGCTGACCACTGCGACGGGGCCACCGAGACACGGCCTCCAGGAATAATCCTCCCGTCTCTGCTTTCCTCACAGGGGATCTCTGGCCATCTGCTGTAACTACTTTTTGATAGAGAAAAGCCTTCTTGCATGTTATTTGGCTTCCCGGTGTCTAATAAGGAAAATCCCACTTGATAGGCGTGCCAAGTGCCATTAGCTCAGCACAGAGGATCCCCCAGGGCGCTGCCCTCTGAACCCGGGAGCAGCCAGGAATACACAAAGTCAGGGTGGGACCACGGGAGGATCCCAGCAGAATGGTAATGCTGCAGGAAGGTAAGCACTGGGGAGAACGTCTGGGGGGGCAGGGAGGAGGGCAACCCGCTGCCCAGCTACAACAAAGAGAGAGGTTGGGTGTGATAATCCCTCCTTTGGTCTGAGTCTGTCCTGCAATGAACATACTGAGGATTAGGGGAACAGCTGAGAGCTGGATCTGGCAACGTCAGCAGAAGCCAGTGAGGAGGTTCCCTCATCCTCATTAATTAGGCTTTGCAGGGAAAGCTTTGGAACAACTGCTTACAAATTAATATTCTACCGAGGATGATCTTTTCTAGAATAGAAAGATCTCGGACCGAAGCTGAAGCAAAGATTCACCTCCATTTAAACGTCTGCACTTTGTGGCCTCAGCTCCCTTTTCCCCACCAGCTGGAGTTCCCTCCAGGTACCCTACTGCCAATCCCACAGCACAACGGACTCAGCCCTGTACCAGGGCCAGGACTCAGATCTGCTGTGCTGGAGTTGAGAGATCTCTGGCAATTACCTCCTGGCCTCCAACCACTTAATAACTGAGGGATCTTCAATGAATGCATCTAATGGACTTCTTGAGGCGTTCCTTCATCTTGGCATTTTGCAGAGATGATAGATACTGCCTTGCCTGGCCTTTCAGTGCAGCCTTAGTTTGCAGTGGGCCAAACAATAGCAGAAAAAAGGAAATACGCCAGCACAGTCCTCCCAGACAGCCCTCTGCAAGGCTCAAAATACCACGAGTACTGTGCCATGTTGTTTTTGTTTGTTTTGTTTTGTTTTCCCCACCATCACCTTCTGGAAAAATCAAGAGCCTTCCTCTCCTTGATGTTTGAAAAGAATCAGCAGAAGAAGCAGTGCTGGTTAGGATGTTTTGATAGAAATCTGTAGTGTATATATATAATTTTTTAATTTCAGGTATCTAAGTACTTTCAGTTTATCTGCAAATTCCTGATCCTGCTCCACGGAGAAATAAACAGAGAAAATAAAACTGCTGTTAGCACTCGGTGCTTATCCTGCTGCCCTACCTTTGCGCGGGTACTTTATTTTATCCGTGTACAGAAACTGCATGAGCACCTCGAAGGGCTGCGCCTCAGCCTCTCGGATGGGCACTTCCAGCAGCGGCTGCAGGCGGCACAATTTGACATTCCCACCAATCCCATCCTTCTGACACGCTGCGTGTCCCTCATCTTCAATATCTTGCTTTGATTTCTAGCGAGACAGAAAAAACACTCGAGCGTGGCAACAAGGCTGCGTTAGCTCACACACATCACTACTGAACCAAAGGAAAGATCCTTCTCATCACCGCACAACGATCAAGACCCAAGACCTCGCTATCTTCAAGATTATGTCCCAGATAATAAGTCATTCGTGTGTATTACACTTGTTTGTTCCATGCCACGGATGGGAATAAATGTTCATTTATCCCTGGATACATGAATGGACTTCGCTGAGCTCACACTTCTGTCCCCAGCAGTGACAGCATCACTCCTTGGACAAGGCAGGAGGAGGACACCGAAGCAAGTTCCACAGATCCCTGCATTGCAGTGTCAGAGCTCAAGTGCTGCACAACAGTATTCTAAGCTGCTCTGTTACTCCCAAGTTTTGCTCTGACAGCCTTTCCTAATGATGATGAAGCTGTGGGGTGGCTAAGCAATTAATTATGGAGCAATGAGGCACCCATATGTCTTACTGTAGGTAGTGTGCTACCATGTGCTCAAGAACAATAACAAGTTTCTGGTGAGAAGCTGTGAGTAAAGCTGATGGATAATGCTCCATACTCCAGAAAAATCACAAAATACTGAGGTAAAAGACAGAGCCAGCCTCAAAACCTTAATGCTGCCTTCCCTCTAATCCGTCTCATCTTGTCGGCCATGCCCCGTGACACGCAGCACTTGCCCTCCCCGGAGTGAGGAGTATGCGCACCTCCCTAGCTGTGCTCCACAAGATTAGAACTGAGACAGCCAGGAGAGCTCCAAGAACCACACCGCCAAATCCAGATAACTGGATCAGCCTTGGCTCCTCCATGTTCTGCCCCTGGCCTGCCCTGATGCCCATCCAGTAGTCCCTGTTAATACTAATTATCCTCTTTATTTTACAGGCCCAAGAGCATCTTAGCGTCAGATACTGCTTTGCTCCTACATCTGTCTCAGCATATATTCTTCTTTTCCTAACAACCTGATTTCCCAAACCGGGCAGAATGAGCCCTACCTTGCCACACTACGACTTCTCTGGAGCACTCACCTGCTTCAACCTCTCCCTTGCCTGCATGATTTTCTTTTTCAGCCACTTGCAGCGAGCTGTCACAATTGCAGTATGTCCTCGGACTCGTTCTTCCTTCTGCCAAAGGAAGAGGCAGAACGCACATCAGGCATTAATTCCCAGATCACACGGCGGTGGCAGATGGCAGCAGCACCAGAAACCTGGGCTGTACTCCAGATCACCAAACATTTACTTAAAGTTAGAATGAAAGGCAACCCTGCATCTGCTCCTCACATCCAGGTGAAATTCAACACCACTTTTCCCTAAGGGCTGAGCGATGGCAAACACCATTTGGAAAAGTCTTTGTTACGGTCGCTGAGCAGAAGCTGCTGCACAGGGTCCACGTCACGGGCCTGGCATCTCAGTGCCACATCTGATTTCAGTCTGGATTTTAGTTTTCAAAATAACACTATGCCTGTTTGCTATTGTTCTTCATGATTTATTTATTCTGTTCTCACTCATAATCTGTTTTGTTCTGTTCTTGAAAGCATCATCTGATCCCCGTAAAACCTTTAATAACTTTTTAGCAAAAAAAAAAAAAAAAAAAGTGCAGTTGAGTTCAGATTTCTCATGTTTTTCATTGAAAACGTTCTTATTTCTCTGTGCTGCTTTTCCTCACTCTATCTCGGTAATCAAGAGTCAATGAAGTGATATGGAGATCTGCAGAGCCCTTCCCAGCAGCCAGCTCGTGTCACCTCCATGCTGCAGACTCACTGAGCTCCTTCTCTTGGCAGCTTCATAAAGCTACCAGGATTAGTGCAGCTGACCAAACCAGGTCACCCGCAGCAGCAACGCTGCTCCTCCAGCCACATTCACCCGGCTTCCAGCACCATCACTGCACGACTTGCTTTTTGCACCTATGTGCTACGTGAGCAGTCGCAGCCCTGCTGGGACCCTCTCTTCCCGTCAAATCCAGGAGTTTTCACTAAAATCTACTCACCTCTCCCAAAACAAACTCCAAGTCACTGAACTGCCTGTTTTCCCACAGCCTTCCATAATCTTCATGCAGAGTGCACTTTGGGTAACAAGAAAACTGCAAGAAAAATAAAACCCCACATGAGACGTTTCTGTTCATTTCAGTCGCCCATATCCAAGAACTCTTATCCCCGTGTCTGCTCACAGAGCAGCTCTCAGGAGCTTTCACAGACACACATTCATCTCTGACGGCCGAGTCTGAAATGCAGAGGAACCCATCAGGGCACGGCGAGCCCGGGAGGAGCCTCCGAGCGGAGCTGGACGCAGAGGGACGCGCACAGGACGGGGTGGAGGTGTGAGGCTGCTGACCCACCTGGAACCTGTACATCTCCCCGCTGCGGATGTTGTTGTCCACCGTCCCACCGAAGATGTACATCGCGTCCGAGATGACGGCTGCAGCGTGGAAGAGCCGCCCGCTGGGCAACTGGGGAAAGAAACGGACAAAGAAGGGGGAGGGAATAACTAGAAGCATCTCTTCTTTTCCTCCGAGAAAAACCATACGCAACAGACCAGGAGCAAGAAGCGCACCACGTTATGTGCGTGGCCTGAAGCAACACGACCACGTGCGCCCTGAGAGTGGCACCGAGCGACGGGGCTGCTTCCTAGGACACAGCTCCCAGCCACGCGCAGCCCCTGCACCCGGTGCCAGCCCTGTGTGCGCGCAGGGCTCACGCAGCACAGCGGCACCAACCGCCCTGCTCGGCAAAACCTGCGCCCCAAAGCGCAGCCACAGAGCCAGGCAGCACTGCAGGGAGCTGCTGGTCACAGCTCTTGCACGGGACAGCCCGGGAAGAACTAACACACGGCCCTCAGGTGCTGAGAGGGACTTTAGCCTGGCTCCACCAGGCTGTTGTCTTTTCCAGGGAGCAAACCTCGTGGAACCTTCCCCTGCGCAGTAAGAACCCTCGGGTGTCAGGAATCTTCTCCTTGTGTACGTCTTTACAGACACTGCTCAAACCCCAGCACGAAGCAGCACCGCGCTCCCTGGGCACACATCCCTGCCACGAGGACGCTCCTCACCCCCGCTGCGCTTCCCCCCTTGCACGACGCTCTCACGCCCACTGCTGCTCACCACGTTCTCACACCGCAGTTTCCTTACACTGACTCAGCCCATTTTCCCTGCTTTTTTTTTTATTTTAAAAACGCGATCCTTCAGCTTCGCTTTTAACTCGAACGCGTCGCTCATCCTAAAGGATTTGCAGTTCAGAAACAGCCTTTTCATTTCAAGAACACTTTTGGTTTTTTCCAACTGGAACGTTTTCACAATTATTGCCAGAAAGGAAACGTGAATCATCAGAATATTTAATCTCACTGTATTTGCCAGTCACGGTGCATCCACCTCCACCAGCCAGCAAGGATCCCTACAACAATGGTGTTTCATTTGCAGTGGTTGGTTCCAGAGCCCGGTAACCAGCACCTTGCCATTTACTAATTAACTTCAGCAATCAACACAAGTCTTTTTAAACACCCGTACTGCATTTTGGAACCGAATACAAAGAGAAATGTAAATATTGAAGGATAACCCAGAAAAAAAAAACAAACCAAAACAGGAAGGCCGTGCACAGTTCATCAGAACATTCTGCACCGAGGGCTTCAGGAATCGGAGCAGAACTCGGCCAGCACGGAGCTCCCACTGCAACCACAGCTCGCAGCGCTCTGCCCACAGCACCACGGCCCCACTGCAGCACCACAGCTCTGCCCACAGCACCACAGCCCCACTGCAGCACCACAGCTCTGCCCACAGCACCACAGCTCTGCCCACAGCACCACAGCCCCACTGCAGCACCACAGCTCTGCCCACAGCACCACGGCTCTGCCCGCAGCTCACTGAGTGCTGCGCAATGGGCTCAGCATCCCCGGAGCCTCCGCTCAGGACTGGGCGCTCACCTCCTGCTCCTGCAGCGTTTCCTTTCCTGCAAAGGTGCCCCTTGCAAACCAAGGGAGCTGGGTCCTCACGAGCGGAAACGCAGCAAGGAGAAGATACTCAGAGAAAAGAAAGGATAAAAGCAGAAAGGTTCGTTGAGTGCAGGAGCTTAAACAGCTGCAGAGAAGCACACCAGGCTCCACGCTCCCCAGTCCACCAACGCCAGATGCCAGAATGTCCCACCCTATCTTCAGTTTTTTGCTGGGAGACCTCCCAGGCTGACAAACCAGCTGCTGAACACGTGCACGCCAAGCACTGTTTGCAGGGAACAGGTAGGGAATAATGTGTGTCCTGCTAGCCAGGACAGGCAGCAATCCTGGGGACTCTGCAGGGCTAAAAGGAGACGAGGGAATTTACAAATACAAAACGGGGCCACAAAAGCTGCCGGCTGCGTGCAGCACCAGCAGAGCAGCACGGGGTCCTGCAACTGCGTGGTCTCCAACAGCAGGGACAGGCACAGCGCTCCGCTCACCACCCGTGCACGCTGTGCAGTGCAGAAATGCACGGGCTGGCCGGCCAAGGGCTGCAACCCAGGCAGCGTAGAACCGACCTGAAGAACGGAATCTGAGCTTCTGTTCTGGGCAGGGTTTTTTGTGCTCGTGTTTTCTGAACTACTGCAAGAAGCTTCACTCCTTGTACCCGTGCACGCAGCCCAGTTTGGTAAAGGAACCCCAAGGAACGGCCATGCTCGTTCTTACTCAGCACACACACGAGAATGCAGAATGAGACACGCTGCCCCCGAACGCATTTGGCACCTCCAGATCCCACACTTATCTCCCAATTATCGTGAGCTCCATACTTTATTAGCAGTGCTGACAGAAAGAATTCTCGACTCAGCCCTGACAGCTCTCCAGACACACTGACCTGCTTCATCTGTTGAAGTGCTTTCCCTATTTTAGGTTAACGAGATTTGCAAGCTCAAGATGGAATCTTTACTTTCAACAGCAGAACCTTCCTCCTTCCCTCCCCATGTCTCCCCAGGCCGCTGCCATTTTCACAGCTCCTCGTTCAGCTCTCCGTCCTTTGGCATCCCCTGCACTCAGAACTCAGCTCAGCTCCCACTCCAGACACCACAACCCGAGCTCGTCCTGCAGCTCCTCAGGGCTCTCACCTGACTCACAAAGCCGTGCCTCAGTTCTGCTTCTCCCTGCGCTGGAGCCCAGCAATCATTCAAATAGTGGAGACGAGAGCCCTGAGCACCAACTCGGGGCTGATTCCACCTACTTTAAAGTTAATTTAATTAAACCTGTACAAACCCCCATATAAACTCATTGGCTTCAGGGTTAACCTCACTAGGAACACACTCAGCTTTACTTGAAGTCCTTAGCAAATTAAGTTGAATCAATGTAAAAGCAGAATTAAGTCCAGTGAGTGGTTCCCACCCAGGGGCTGGTAGCAGCTTTCAGCACACGCTGCAGAGCTCATGTGCAGAGCCAAGGCTCAAAGGTTCTCAGGCTGCAGTTTAAGGTGAGAAGGCTCAAGGTAAATTCAGCGAGAGAAAAAAGGAGCTGAGGAGAGAAAGCGTAAGAGCGGAATTGATTTCTCTCTCCTGGAATAGAATTCAATGTGCACCTCTGAAGCTCTTCCACTTCCAAATGTTTCTTTCTTTACCTCTGAGGCTGCTGTGGGTGGCTGCTTACCTGCTGCTGTGCCGAAATCTAACCCAAACACAGCCCGGGATTTTTTTAACCCACGTTCTTCTGAGGGCAGGGAAGGAGCTTCCTCTGCTCTCTCAGCCACTGCTGGAAGGACACCAGGCTACAGGACTGAAAAACAGCATCGTGTGAAAGCAGGGAAGGAGGCACGAGGCTGAGCGGGGCCCCCGGGCCAGAGCTCCCACAGCTCCTCATGCAGCCACAGCACTCAGGATCAGCCCAGGGAAGCGTGGCACTCTCGTCTGGAGCCCCTGAAACTGGAAGGAAACCGTAAGCTCCTACAGGACCGACCAGGAAGGCAGTGCCAGCAGCCGGCTCCGCTCACGAGATGCACTACAGCATCACAGAGCAGCACAGGACTCATGCAGATGGGCAGACAGAGCTGTGGATATTCATTAGATTCAAGAAAGCTTAAGGATTAAAAATATTTTCATGTGCTGAGTGTCTACATAATCTACATATTTTTTGGGCAAAAGGGGAAGAGAATAATGTCATAGTGAAATTTCAATATTACAGGTCTGCAATGTATAGAGAAATAGAATGCAGCTGCTTCAGTTCTTCACTGGAGCTCTCCTTAGGAAGCCATTCCTTGCAGATGAAGGCAGTGGGCTCGTCCATCCTAAATCACAAAGGAGCAGCTATTGCCAAACCCAACCAGCACATCCCCAGCACACAACGACCACGCTCCATTGGCTTCCTTCTGGGACCCCGCAGAGTATTCTGGGATGGAATCACCATAGCACTGCTTTCCGATCTCCCCCTGACTTCCTGCACAAAGCACTCAGCAGAACTGCCTGGAAGGAGCACGGAGCTGAAGCCCAGAATCTGGGGAAGCTTTCTTCCCTGAGACCATCACGGCCTGCTTTAGAAGTAGTGAAGAACATCCCCAAAAACCTCCGAGAAAATGTTCCAATTAACACCGCCCTCATTCTGTGCTGGACCTGCAAACTGTCCTTCCCTCCTCTCTTTCAGTCTCAGTGTGCCTAGTTTCAACTCCAAGCCACCAGACTTTGCCTTATTTCCTACCAGGAGATTAAAAAGCCTCTGCTCCCCAGGCAGGCCAGCCAAGAACGCGTTTCCCAGCCTCCCCTGCAAAGACCACGCGGTGCAGCTGCCCCACTGCGCATCCCAGCCCCCAATCCCCCCCACACTCCTGCTCTGCACAACCTCCCTGCTCTGCCTACACGAGATGGTCCACATTACGCTGGGAGCTGCACCTAAGGAACACAAGGGCAATGCATCTGTGTTACTAAATGATGCTACTCTATGTCAGCTCGCACAGCCAAAAATACCATTAGCATTTCCAGGCCTTTTCCATTACAGGGAGCTTTTCTCTGCTACCCACAGTGACTGAAGTTTTTAAGTCATTGTTTCCAAGGGCATTCTTAAGGGAAACCGTTAAGCAGAGAGCACATACCCTGCTCCTAGATGTGCTTCTTTGCATGTGTGCTGAAATACACCGCTGGTCTGGGCCCACCTTAACGAGAAATCCAAATCACTGCAGATTTAATCATTAAGAATCGAGCCCATTAGAAAATACCAGGGGAAAGCTGTGATTTCCTGTTTTCTTTCAAGGTCATTGACAAAAGTTTCAAACAATGCAACGCACAGGAATGGTCCCCGAGGGACCAAAGCGCAGCAACCACTCCTCATTCAAAATCCCATTTCCTATCTTTGGTTATCAAACTTTATATCCGCGTAATGTGAGTCATGGCAGCGCTGCCCTGTGCCAGCACCTCACCCTCAGCGAGCTACAGACACAGACGCCTCCTGCCCATCACCCACACAAGCCCAAACTTTCTTTTTCGGGGAGAATTCCGTAATAAACATCGCAGAGAAACGATACGAGCACAGACTGGACAGAAAGGAACCGAGGGGTGCAGCAACCCCAACTGCAGTCACTTCTGTAACCTTTTTCTTTAATAAACCTTGCCTGTCTCAAGATGTCTCTCCAGTTTGCTGAGCACAAACTCGAAAAGGTCACTGCTGTGATGATCTGGAATTTAAAAAGGTGTTTTCTGAAAAGGATGCAAGGCTGAACGCTGCACTTCCTTTGCAATCATACAAACCATCCGGGGACTGCGGGGTGCTGAATTGTATCTCCATAAGCAGAACCTGGCAACTGGTTCATAAGCAGAAACTGGCACCCTGGCAACTACAGGGGCCACATCTGAAGGCCGTGAGCTCTGCTCAGGGGCCTCACTGCAGGAATTTGGGGTTTTGTTCCAGAACAACCTTTCTTTTGCCTGAAGACACCTCCATGGGTGTAAGTGCTCTCTGCACAGGGCGGCCGTGGCAGACTCGCCCACGGTGAGATGAGTTTAATCCATCCCAGCTGCCCACAGACCACGTCACAGCGATCCACCCCACGACTGTGCCTCAAAGCAAAGCCAGAGGAGGTGAGCAGCACACGAACCTCCCGCCCTGCTTATTTACAGAAGAAGAGAAAAAAAAAAAGCTCGGAGCTTTCACCGTCAGAAGCGCGTGTTGTTCTTGGCTTCGGAAGGCCGCGCTGTGAAAGTGGAGGGCTGCACACGTTGGGCATCCAGAGCTGCTCTGCCGGGAGTAAGAGGAGGAACTTTGTGAACGAACCAAACCGCGGGGCAGCACTGCAGCCCGCAGGCAGCTCTGGCCAAACCAGCAAAGCCGCGTTCGATCCCAGCTGATGTAATAACCACCCCTGCAAGGGACAAGCTCCATCCCTGCAGCCCTCCGCAGAGCACGCAGCCACCGAGTGCTGCTTCCCCATCCAGTCAGCACCGCCGCTCCAAAGCCAGGAAACGCACGGGTCAGTGCAGGCTTCACACGGCCGCCCTGGCTCTGCACGCTGGGAAAGCAGCACTGCTGGCAGCACGCACCTGGAGCGGCAATGCCAGCGCACCCCGAGCACAGCACTGCAAAGCTCTGCCATCCCATCACACAGACGTGATGTCTGCCACAGGGGGAGCTCGTTTCTCATTTCTATCAGGGAACACTCGACCCAAAGCTTGAATTACAAACGTCCTACAGCGCTTTAATGGTTAAAAACACGTCGGTAGCCTGGCAGCAAAAGATGGGTCGAGAAAGATGGGAGTGTAAAAGGCAGGAAGGAAAGCTGAGGGTTTTACCTCGCTGTCGGGGCTGGGCTGGACAACCTCCCAGGTCTGCGAGTCCACGTCGTAGCAGTGCAGCTCGTTGGGCAGCGTGTTGTCCGCCGCGCCGCCGAACACGTAGAGGTGCCGGTCGAAGGCGACCATGGTGTGGCCGTAGCGGCGCTGGGGAGGCGGGGGGGAGCCCCGCAGCAGGTGCTCGGTGGGGATCCGCGTCCAGCTGAGACACCAAGCAGGGTGAGCCACCACGGGACCACAGAGCCGGTCACAAAGTCTCACAAAGACAGCCCCTATCTTACTTAACCCACCCCTGCTGGTCACCAGAGGCAGCACAACAGCTTCGAGTTCACCCGCTCCTAACTCAGCGATTACTTTTGCACCGTGTAACCGCCCGCACTTACATTTTTTCCTTGAATTCAAACTGAAAGAGATTGTTGGTGATCTTGGCTCCGCTCTGCCCGGAGAAGACAAACATCTTGTCTTTGCACACAGCCACGGGAAAATTGCAGCACGAAGGAGGGATCTCACCGCTCTGTTCAATCTGAAAGACAAGGATGTTCCACCAGAAACGTCGCAGCACGAAGCTGCACGCACCGTGTGTGCTGCAGGACCATGCAGCAGCTGCAGATGGAGCACGGGGCAGCACGCTCTGCGGGCAGCCAAGGCTGCAAGTCACCAACAGTGCTGGGCTCACAGCTTTATTTCTACTGTGGGTAAAAAGACACGAGGCCGTACTTGTAAAGCCCCGGTCACTGTGAGGATCAGGAGCCTCTTTGATCTTGCTAGCCAGACAGCAAGTCATAGAGTCATAGAGCCATAGATCACTATGGTTGGAAAGAACCACTGCAATCACCAAATCCAGCCCCCAGAGCTCCCAGTCAGTGCCAGGTGTCAGAATGGGAAGCGTGGTCCTTGTGGAGGGGCACAGCGAAGCCACCGCGGGCGCTCGAGCTCCAGCTCCAACACTGACAAGCAGAAGTCACGCTCCCTTACATCACCCCTTTTCCAAATGCACAAACAAAATTAAATCTCAGCTGTTTCTGAGCTGTGTAGCAAATACTTTCCAAAGAGAGAACGATGCAATCTAGATCAGGGGATTTTAAACAATTGGGGATGAAAACCGAAAAAGAAAATTTTGTGTTGCGTCAAATCTTACCTCCTCCCAGCACGTCAGCTCTCTATCCTGCAGGCCGATTGTCCACATATCATTTAACCTGTGTTACAAGACACAAAAGTCCAATTGGAAACAGTTCGTTTTTTGCCAGTGTTAGCTCCTGGAGTTTAAAGCACAGACACTGGTATCAGCATCCACAGTCACAGAACCATAGGGCCAGGAGGGACCCCTGGAGACCCCCAGTGCACCCCCACCCATGAGCAGCTCCCAGCAGCATTCCTTCTTCAGAAGGAAAGAATCTCCTGCTGGCAGAAAACACCAAGCCCTATTAGAATCTTCCCATTCTGTAGCTGGATGTTGCACCACCACCTCCATCTGCCTCAGCACCTTCTGGCGACTTACACAACAGCTGCACACAGCAGCACTGCCTGCAGCTTAAGGACCTCAGGAATTACCCATGTGCTGACCCCTACTCTGAAAACACGAAGGGGATGAAGGGGCAACCCAACACATCGCTGTATTGGGCTGAGCGTCTCCCGCTGCACGGAGCTGGCAGGCAGCTACAGATGCGTCCTCTGCTGCATCCTGCCTGCAGGCTCACGCTGCACCCAACACAGCACAGCTCCCGATCCCAGACCCCCACATCCCTCAGTCCGGGCGCAGAGCCACAGTGCCAGCATCCTTCTGCCGCCGCTCCTCGGGACAGAGGAACATCCACCCGCTGCCCCAGTCCCTGCAGACTCAGACGGGCTGCTTGAGTTGGCAGCTCCCAGCGCACACCCATCTCCATGCCCACAATGCAGCCCTTGTGCGGCAGCACAGAAAACTCCTCGTCTTCAGCGAGCCCAAAAGCAGAGCGTGCTCAGCACCGGCTCCTCCCCGAGCAGCTGCAACCAAGCACCAGGCTCCCCAAGCTGCTCAGCACCACTCACTTCCAGCCTCTTCTCATCCAAAGGGTCAATCTGAATAACCCTGGGATTTCGGCGCAATGTCCCACGCCATGTCACGTATTTTCAGACACAAAGCTCGCACGCGGCGTTCCATCGCATTACGTGACTTCACAGAAAACCCAGGCTTTGATCTGGGAGTTCTCAGCAAGAACAGAAGGCCCATGGACGGCACCTTCTAGGAGATGCTCATGTGACAGACTGCCAAGATCATTCAGCATCTTTGCAACCACGCGCCGCCCGACTACACCTCCACAGCCATTCTGAGGCGCTCGTTTACTCTACTTGAACATGAACTGGCAAACTGCGAAGACACGATGCCCAGCACCAGCGAGGCTCTGCAGAGCTCCTGCTGGGGGCTGCGGGGACTCGGTGCACGGACACGTCTTACAGAGCTGAGCTGGCGGGGACTGGGATAGCACAGGGAGAGAGCAACCCCAGCACGCACCGTGCGTTGCCGTCGTATCCCGCAAAGATCCACAGCTTATCGCTGTACACGGTCGCACCGTGAGCTGACCTCGCCACCGGCAACCTGCAATGGAGGAGAACAGCTCTTAACCACTGACAGAAGAAGGATCTGCACGAGGTGAAGGGCAGGGCCAGCAGGAACAAAGCCCGCGCACCGACTGCGCCTGTCAGCCCCCAAACGCAGGGCAAGCCGAGGATGTTATACTCTGCTTCCACAGCTGAACTATCCCAATGGATACAGGAGGGGGAGAAATAAACTCTTTGTCATGCTTCCAGTATCCTGAAATATTTTATGTAAGACAGCAGAACAATGAGCAAAGAAGTGGAAATCTACACGTTATAAAAACCCTGCGTGTACTTTTGTGCAGTGAAGTGGAAAACGTGAGATCACGGAGCTCTAGAGCCTTGTTTGGGGCAGCGTGGTAGGGGCAGCCCTGAGATCCAGTGCCCCCAGCCACCCCGACGATCTTCCTCCTTGTTTTTTCCCCTTACCTTCCTTCAGTCTTCCACTCTGTCCACTGCCCGGTTGCAAACTTGTACTCAAAGAGATCGTTTTTATTCTTCAGATTGGAATTGGAATAAATGTCTCCAGTATAACCACCTGGGCAACGACAGCTTCGTTAGACAGAACACAGCACGCACTCTGACACTCGGTACATGACAGGAAAACTGCGGGCCCCACACAGAGAGGCTGCTGTGCTCCTGGATGGCTGCAGGCAGGAGACTCCTCCACTCCTCCCCCCGCAGAAGCACTATGGCGACGAGCTTCAAGAATCCATGTCTTCAGACAAAACAGCAAAAGCGGTTCGAAGCTAAAGCTGGAATCACAGCCAGCCACGGAAAAGCCCCGGATTTGTTACTGAGTAAGATGCTTTGATGCTTCCTAAAAATATCGTGTTCTTTTTAAATGGAAAAGCACCAGCACAGGTATCATCCCAAACACGCAGAACCGCAACCTGCCGCTGCCTTACCGAACACAAACATGCTGCTCCCATAGACCACAGCGGAGTGGTGATACCGCGGTGCTGGCGGGGTCCCCGTGGTAAAAGCCCTGCACGACATTTAGAACAGCAGCAATCAAACCCCCTGCCGTGCTTCACACGCTTCGAGCTGTGACGCAGGCTCAACATAACTGTTACAAGTTATCTGCTCTTACTGAGCGTTCTCTTAACTACATCGCCTGGGATTACAGGAAGCGCTGTAAGCGCTGATGGCGTACAAACACAGCAATGCTGAAACCCGTTTGGAGGAGATACCAAGCGAGGCGCAGGTGAGACAACACCACAGCCTGCAGCGCCCGGCATGAGGGAGCGGGGCCGAGCTCCGCCGGCCGCACTGTGCCCCGCCGGCCCCAGGGGCTGCAGCAGCCGGGCCCGCTTTGCTCGCCGTGCGGCTCCGTGCAGCGCCGTGCTGCCAGGCGGGAGCCGGGCCCCGTAGCGGCCTAAGGGCCCCGCAGAACGCCCTGCAGCCCTCGGGCTCCTTCCCCCTCCTTTCACAGCCGGGCCAGCGGTGTGCAGGAAAGAAGCGGTGTCTCCCAGCAGGGGAGCGCGGTGCTGCCCACCTGCACCACGAGCAGTCCTTCACGTCGAAGCGCAGCAGGTCGTTCAGCATCGTTTTCCTGCGGGGAGGAAGCGGAGAGGAACCGCGGAGGCTGCGGCGCTGCTGGGGGGGGGGGGGTCCCTCAGATCCCCTCCCCGCGCCCTCAGGGCCCACTGCCCGTTCCCAGATCCCCTCCCCAGGGACCCCCTCCGTTCCCAGCGCCCTCCCTGCAGGGCCGGGCCCCGCTCCCCGTTCCGGGCCCGCTCCCCTCGGGCCTCTCCCCCCCCACTCCCACGCCCCTTCCCCTCGGGCCCTCACCCGTTGTCCCCGCCGAACACGTAGATGGCGTCCCGGTATGCCACCACGGTGTGCTTGCTGCGCCTGCGGGCGGCACAGAGCAGCGCTCAGCAGCGTTCAGCGGCCGCCGCCCGCCCCTCCCGCCGCCCCGCCGCTCACCGGGCCCCCACGAACTCGTCGCAGGGCGGGAGGCGGCGCCACCGGTGCACCGTCTCGAAGGGCCCGAAGTTGAGGGTGAGGTACTCGACGCTGTCCGAGCAGCTGTGGTCGAAGTCCACGCTCGGAGCCACCTTCGAGCGCCCCGCGCCGCCCGCGGGGGTCCCGGCCGCCGCCATGGCCCCGCCAGCCCCGCCGCACTACAGCTCCCGGCGTGCCCCGCGACTACGGCTCCCGGAGCGGCCGAGCGCTCAGCGCCGGACTACAGCCCCCAGCGTGCCCCGCGCCGCGGCGAGGCGTGGCCCGGCGGCGGCCGGACGCGCTGCGGGGCCGGGGGTCGCGCGTTCGAGGCCCGCGGCGCCGCTCGGGCTGCCCCGCATCGCGGCGTGAAGGGGCGAGCCAGGCCCCGCGCCCTGCAGCCCGCTCCCTGTAAAAGCAGAAGCAAGGCAGTTTTATCCGTTAAAAGCTTTTATTCGCTAATAATAATAAAAAAATTACCAAGAACAATACTTGTGAGTACGCATAAAGTCTCATTCCAGTCACATCCGCTCTATTACCTATGTAAGTTACGCTCTGCGCCCACCCGAGCTCCGCGCCGTGCTCGGCAGACACCGCCACCCCCACGGGCACCGACGTGGCCGCGTCCCCTGCGGCCCAGCCCCGCCAGCAGCCAACGCCCCGCGCTGTGCGGCCTTGGGGCCTGGGTTCGTTTCTTCCCGCCCGCAGAGCACGCTGAGGTGTCCGCAGCTCCGCCGTCCTCAGCGACCGCCCGGGATGGGCGCAGCGCCCGGCGCAGCACTGTGCTGCGGGGCGAGGAAGAAGGCGGGCAAAGCAGAAGGGCAGCGGTGCACACCAGCGGCTGCACCCCGGGCTCCTTCACGCCTCTCACACGTTCGGCCCCTCCGCTACGCAGCTCCAGTCACGGCCTTTCTTGCCAGAACAGCCTCACCGAGCGCTGCCAGCCCTGCACCCAGCACCCGCCGGGCCGACCCAGCCCCGCGGGGCAGCACTGTGCCCTGGGCCGCGCTGCTCCGCAGGACGCGCTTCACCCCCAGCACACGGGAAATGCCACACAACGTGCAGCCAACACGCCCAGGAGCCCCACGGGCACCGCACAAACTGCTGCCCAGCATCCAAGACTTCCCTGGATTCCTCCGCTGGGGACGGGGAACGGTCCCAGCAGTGCCGGGCTGCTCCCGTTTCTCATCTTGCTTAAACCTGCCGTCCAGCCTCACCCGCCTGCAGCCAGCCCAGCAGCAGCTCCCCACAGCCCGGCTACACCTGAACGAGGCCCTGTGCGCTCCAACCCAACCCAGGCACCCAAATGGCAGGTACCGCTCAGCTCCGAGGACAGAGGGACAGACGGACAGCTGCTTCTGGGCCCTGCTGCCTACACGAGGCAAACTCCGACAGCTCTTTTCTCCCCCATTTTCTAATGGGACATGGAGTCTCAGCTGGCTCTGCTGACACTTGCTCTCTGCTTTGATGCAGTACAGCTCACTCTGGCATCCAGGGGGGAACGCCAGCTACAAAGACGGTCCCGGCCCTTCCCAGTGAAAGCTGAGGGACACACAAACATCTCAAACAAAATTCAACTCAACAAGGAAAACGTTTAGGTAGAAGACAGAGCTGCGCCATTCCCCCCACAGGGAAGGCCAGGGCACAGAGCTGGGTTATACACCCTTATACACCAGAGAGTTAAAAGGGAAGAGAAAGATACTGCAACTGCATGGAAACTCCTGATCAGAACTTATACCTCATTAGACAAAGGTGAGTCCAGACAAAGCCACACTCGCACGAAGAATCATCCCCACAGGTTCCACTTCTCATGGAGCTCCTGGGACACGAGCACCGAGGGCTCCCGGCTCCTGCCCGGCCCCGGGCACAGCGCTGACGGGAGAAGGGAGCAACGCCACCTCAGGATTTAGAGTTATTTCCCCACAGGTGCTGCTGTGCCATCTTTGTGAATTCATCATCCCCTCCCGGTAAGAAAAGTGAAAAGCTACACTCTACATCGGACCTGTAAGATGCATAATTACTCCAGCTCCTTGGAGGTTTTTAGATACGAGGTCAAAGCACATCATTCCACAAAGGAACAGCAAGTACCTTTCTTAAGAAAGGAACCTCTACCACGGCTCAGCCTTTTCCTTTTAAGCAGCAGCAGATGCATCCATGACAGGACTCCATTCTGTTCGCATGGCTCCTGTGACACATCCCCGCGTCCTCGGGCAGCGCACACGGGAAGTTTCCTAGGGAGAAATAAATCTAAAAAAAGTGACGTTGGGAAACAGGTGCCATTTCCTTTTACATCTGTTTCACAAGAAGGATACCGAGGTACATTTTAATAGTTTTATTTTCATCTCCCCCAAGGGGGAACCAAAGGCAGAGAGGTGTTGTGAGATACATCACGCCGTTCTTATGGGTAAATCGATTTGCAAACGTTTTTTTTACCACTCTATAAAAATACACACAGGAGTGTGAAGGAAGCAAAGTAGTTCAGAGTGGCTGTCACAGAGCACACATGTTAAATACAAGCGGTTTTCTTCCCCCAAATGGTGGCTCGCCGTGTTCCACAAATCCGACGCCTTTAGCAGCCTCATGCCACAGGAGCAGAGAAGTGGTAGCTTCCCTTCAGCACGTGCACACCAAAGCATTAGTAAAGAGCTGCTCCCGTGGGGCCAGGCAGTAAACTGAGCGACAAAGCCCCATCCACTACAGGAAAGAAGATACGCTCTGGTTTTGTTGTCAGCTTCCCATCCAGACTCCTGCAAACAGGTTCTATACCATTCGGGCATCTCTGAAAAGAGTCCATGGTTCTATAAAAAGAAGTCACACTGTAGGATCAAGATATTTACCCTGTATGTGTTACTGAGCCTGAAGAGGAATAACCTTCCAAATTTCTCGAGATACGTCCAAGCAATCTGTGAGTGACCCCGTTCCTTTCTCCGTCCGGCTGTGCTGTGTGAAACTCAGTTAAGTGCCTCTTCACAGGTAGAGACAGTTTGCTTTTAAAAATATTAAGGACACATTTTTCTTTTTTTTTTTTTTTCTTTTTTTCTAAGAACTTCCTGGAAAGTTACTGTGGAAAATGAAAGTGCTCCCATGGTGAGACCAATGTGCAAAGCTCTGTAGACTTCCGTCTCTGCTGCTTTCTGAGTATTCCTTCCCTTAGCAGATTTGTTAAGATGAGGCTCAATGCGTCGCCACGAGGCCCATCGCCCACCTGGAACAAGCAGGTGGACACCGGAGAATGTTTTATGTTTAATCATAAAACATGGAATAAGCCAGGAAACATGGTTCAGATATGATCAGTGTGCTGTCTTGAGTGGGTTTATATGCCAATGGCCTGCAACACTCGCTTTTCATTCTCATTGAGGTGGTCTGAAAACATGGCATAGCAGGGCTGCTGTGCAAACTGACGCAGGAAGTCAGTGAGATACGCCTGCAAGGGAGACAGAAAGCGCCAGTCAGCATCACCACGCCTGGGAAATTCTGCTTCTCTCGTGCATCAAAACATAAAGGTGAGCACGCAGCAAATAACACACGGGGACTGCAGGGAGCAGAGAGGAGCGATGCAGCAGGAAGGGGGGTGCTCCCAAGGAGGAGTGAAGCATGGCACAGGGCAGTGACCGGAGCGGAGCTCCAAGAGGAACGGGGAATTACGTGAGCTCCAGTCTCCACTCTGCTTCTGATTTCAGCAAGGAGCTGTGAAGCTCATGGATAGAAGTCTCACCTCACTCTGATTGAGAAAGTTTGGTTCGTTTACAAATTATAGATACAACACGAAAAAATAACTCCGGGCATTCTTTGGATACTCAACACCTTCCAAAGTGATTTCAGAGAACTGAATATACTGGGGGCAACGACCGTTATCTGTTTCCAGTGGTGCTTGGTGGTTTTGTTAACGTGCAACGTAAAAAAATGCTTATAAAAGAACGACAGAAATCTGCTTAAAATGAAAAAACCTCATTCTAGGGCATCACCTGGAGATCTATTTGGTAAAGAGGGTCCTTTAATGCATCTGGATCGTCCTCTTCATCATCTTCATAGTAATCCTCATCTGTCAGAGGCAAGGCAGCAAGTTTTAACAACAAACAAAGCAAAACATCTCAGGGAGTGTTCTACCGGACTCTTGTTGAAGCCCAAAAATCCACACGTAGCTTCAGCACCGCTGTGCAAACAGTTCTGTATCCAGCATGTCTGCTCCTGAACTGCCGTGGTTCGAAACAAAACTGCACCCCAGAACATGAAGGGTGAAACAGGGAGTCCCAGGGAACGCAGGGGCAAGACGAGCACGCGTGGACACAGGGCGAGCGAGTTTGTTACGGGCACGATCACCTCAGCCCTGATCTTATGTCAGGGTGACACATCTCCAGTTCTGTGCTACGTAAGCAGTCTCCCTTACTGTTAGGCTGTAAGGTTCTCTTTCCTAAGACTGAATGCAAACTGGAGAGGAAAGGAGGTGATATATGTGCTCCACTTTCTTTATGCAGCACTTCTTTTTCAAGACCACTCCACGAGCAAGTTCACCCACTGCTGTGACACTGCCACTCCAAGGTCACACACACACCACCCTTCTCTTCGAAGGGACACCTGTCTGTGCTCACAGCAGCACGAAGCCTACGCAGCATTCTAACTCCTGCTGGAAACAAAACCCCCATGAAACATTTCCTTCCCCTTGCCTCTCGCCTCTGTTGAGCTGCTGTCAAGCAAAGTTTTGACTAGAACGTCATCTACTCTGTTCTGTCTTTGAGTAAGCTCTTCAAAGCTGTGACTTACCATACTTGTTTGTGGAAAGAATATCTGATAAGAACTGTCCTGCTAAGCCTTCATCTTCATCCTCGTCCTCTTCCTGGTCCTCCCACATATCGTTCGAATCATCTGTTTAGAAAACAAGGATTTCTAGGCATGAACAACACCCGAGATGTCAGGTCTGCCAGTCGCTCCATAGAGGCCCAGCAGTTGTTCAGCAAAAAGCCTTGCTTTGCAGGGGTGAAGGGAGACACCTGCAGCCATTATTATCCCTCAGGAGGAAGAAACAAGACCCAGACACACCAAAGTGAGGACAATTTTCCTGGTGTACTGTCAGATCCCAGATACAATTCCAGGTATAAGAATCTAATTTCCAGATAATTTCCAGGTATAAGAATCCACCATGGTGACTCCTCCTCTGAATTACTATTTAAACCTTTGTTTAACTACTTATACCAGCTCATTGCAGGGAGTCTAGACTAGACTAGATGACTTTTAAGTGTCCCTTCCAACTCCAAAGGTTCTAGGATTCTAATTACAGGTGTAATAGTGTAATCATTATGATTGTCAGTTTCTTATTACTACAAACACTTCTGAAGAGATTACAGAGTAGATTTGAGCCATCCAAGAGGAAAATCAATCGCAGCGTTTTACCTTGACTCCAGTCTGCAGTGGTCTGTCTAGATGCATTTGCTTCCATTGCATTAGAGAGTTCATTTATTATTAATTTTAAGATTTTTACTAACAAAGGAATGTTTGTCCAGCGTTCAGGATCTGTAAGAGAAGAAAAAGATACGTTCATGCTGCTCTTAATAAAGATGTTTGTCCCTAATTACAGAAGGAAAGATCCTATCAAGTAAAGAGCTGGGAGCACTAACTTAGGTGCTCAAATGTTAGCCATTGCCATTGTGACCAGACGATCTCTGAGCTTGCTGGCACACACGTACCAACACACATCACGTACATGATAAATGGATTTGTTTCCAAGAGCCAACCTGCACCTTCTCTAGGAAACACCTCCCACAGCTTTGCATGATCTGGTATTTAAGGCCTTTCACAGCATGCACTAATAGAAAAAAAAAAACAAGGCAGCAAAATATTAACTTACTTTTGGCCGATTTCGATCGTGTCCGTATTCCCTCATCCATATTAAATATTTCTTCTCCCTTTACCCTGATGTCCTGAAGCCGTTTGTCATCTGTGTTGATGCCATACTGAAGGAGTTTACACAGTGCTACTGAGCTAGGGAGCAGAAAGTGGGACAATTAGGGACCAGAATTCCCTGGAACAGCCCGGCAGACACAGCGGGCTGCACGGGGGGAACGTCCCTCGAGCAGGAGTCAGCTGCCCCTGTTTTCTCCGCTGTCACCAAGAACAAGCACTACAGCCTTCTCCTCTTTCTCCTGTTTTGCATTAAGATGTGAAACTGGACTCATCTCCTGCCCTGCACCTTCTACTGCAGTTTCTAATTCCATGTCCAGAAACTACCCTCATCCCACTCATGTAACTGTAACGCCACAATCAGTCCTGTGCTCACTTGAGACTCCCCTTCCCACCTGGGTGCCCCTTTCCAGCAAAGAAATGCTGGGCAGTGAGAGAACCACTCAGAGGAACATCAGGGATCCCTCCAATGACCACAGCTTCCTGAACCAAACTGACAGTGCAGGAAAATAATTCATTTTGCCCAACGCAGGCATACTCCTGCAAGTGTGGACCGCCTCCCCCTTCCCTCACACGCTGCTTGTTTAATGGCAAGGGGATGATCAGCCAGCTGCCATGAAGCCACGGGTGCTGCTTCCAGAGCATCCTACCTGACTTTGCCTTCGTACTGCCCGTAGAACAGGTGCTGCCTGCTCATCCATTCAGCCATCACGAACTCCAGGGCAGGCTTGCCCGTTGGTCCAGGGAGGCTGCACAGGAACTCGAGGAGTGGTTCCAGTTGCGAGTGAACCAAATGAGCAAACACCATAATCAAGGACTGCCAGGGAAAGAAGGAAACATGAGCTGTACATAATTTAATAGCTGAAAATGTTTTATCAAATATTCAAGAAATTGAGTGCACGGTAGGAATGGAGATGGTGCTTACCAACCCCAAGAGGAAAAGAAAGTAAAACCATCTGCAAGATACAATGTGCTACAAAAGCAGGCAAGGATACTGTTACCATCAGCAGCAATATTTCACCCACAAAAAACAGGTCAGGAATCCATTTACTAACACCCATGCCCCAAATCAGCAAATCTTCCTAAAGCAGAGATTAAAAAACAATAAAAAAAAAAAAAAGAGGCTGCAGAGGCTTCTGCCCACCAAAAATATCACACGGCAACAGCCAGGTGCTGCAGGTACCCCTGCCTGCTCAGCAGTCCAACGCTGTACACACAGCCCTGGGCACAAAGAGCTTGGAACGCACACATACACAACATGTGTCCCATCACCAAGCTAAGGCACAGAAGTTGCTTGTCCAAAGCCAGAATCCATATTCTCCACCCCAGGGGCATGCCATCACCACCAGAAGACCACATCTCCCAACCATCACACTGTAACACAGCAGCACTTCTCCTTTTTTGAATGCATTTTGAACTGCAAGTTTTAGAAAGGTATTTGCAAGGCATAGATTTACAGTCCAGCTCCTACAGACCAGGACCAAACATCAGCCTCCAGGCTGAGGGCATCTCCATGGGCTTCCTCAGGGGAAAGCTGCCCCACTCCAGAGACTCTGCAGGTTCTTTTCCCAGCACTTCTTCTCACCCTCCTGGGCTCCCGGTCTGCTCACCTGCATCACACTGAGCGTCTCTGCTTGTTGCATTTTGCTCAGGATGGCTCTCAGGATCTGGTCCAAGTTCTCTCCCAGCTCACTCCCTGCTTTGGAAATTAAAGTGGAGACCAGCCTGCCCACAAAGGCAGCAGTGAACTCCGAGGTCCTTGGATCTAGAAGCTGGCTCACCACCTGCATCACGTACCACAACCCATTGTGGCCTTGCTCGTCGTGCCACTGTGCAATCTGCTCCAATGCCACTGAGACGTACGCACGCAGGCACTCGCCACCATTCTGTAAGAGAAAGATATTCCTTTGGAATTTCCCTTTCTAAAGCCATCATCAGGTAACAGCAGAGCTGCTAACAAGCACAGCTCAGATCAGCACTACCCCTGTGAGCTGAATCCTTGCCCTCCCTCCAGCCAGTATGTGAATCAACCAAAAAGAAGTCTATCCTCCCCTTCCCACTAGAAGCAAGATGCAGGAGGTTCTGCTTCCCCATGCCTGAGAGCATTCCTTGCAGACAGCCTCTGCCATTCCTAGATGTCATGAGTATTATTATGGGGGAAGAAAAGCAACGAGTTTTTACGTGCTCCAGAGCCTTAAAATAGGAAAAAAAAAAACAGGTCAAGGCTGCCGCTCTGTTCACTCCAATCCTCCAAATTACAGAATGCTCTCAGCAGAAGTCATTGCAGGTCCCTGAACAGCAATGCTTTAATGATGAAGTGGAGGCAGCAGAGCCTCCCGAGGAGCTGATGACGTAGCTACTGGCAAGCAAAGCCTGGGCTCCCTCAAAGGCTTTGCCAACTGTCTTATTTGGTTACCTCTCTCAAACTCATGTATCCCTGCAGCTCTTACCACTCCCTACAGCATTACCTGCATGGTAGCATTGTCATCTGTGTTCAGGCTGCACTGAGCCACTGCAGGGAATGCTTGGCAGATGAGGAGCTGGGACAGAGGAGGTTTTGTGTTCCTCACAACTGTGGTTAATATATCAATAGAAGTCTGAAAGGAAACCACAAACAAAAGCACTGTTACGACAGCAGCCACGGTACACAAAGTCAGCACTGCAAGCACCAAAGTCATGAACAGGAGAGATGTGACCCAGTGCTAGCATCACATCTTGACTTTAGACACTACAGTGTTTTATTCATTTAAAAAGTCACGCATCCAAAGCCACAGTAATTGCCATGGACACATGGTGCTGTGCACTGTGAAGTTCCC
Source organism: Numida meleagris (assembly GCF_002078875.1). Taxonomy (NCBI): domain Eukaryota; kingdom Metazoa; phylum Chordata; class Aves; order Galliformes; family Numididae; genus Numida; species Numida meleagris. The sequence continues at coordinate 621,279 of NC_034433.1, read as the reverse complement.
AAGGCAGAGCAAACATTAAGAGCGGTGTAAAACCACTCAATGTGGTAAACAGCTCCACAGGGACGTACATTATCCTGACACAGTGATCAGAGCAACCAGAGAATTGTTCTGGTTGACTCGTTCCATTTTTATCTTGATCTATATTTATTTTCATCACCTACTGGCAACGGTTGCAGCAATACCAATCAATAGGCAGATTATAAGCATTTTGATTAAGATATTTATGGGCTTAATTCCATGCAATCATTCTATAGAGTCACTGCTCAATCTTTTCTGGGTGGACTTTTTAGAGAAACAACAAATGTGTACAGTTTATCTCCAGCAACTTACACATGTAACATATAAATTAGAATATGTCTCAGAAAAAAATGCAAGGAGTAGTTATGTGTTCTGCTGGAGAACATTCCACCGTATAGGAGAGACTGACACTGGTGAAACTTGACTATGTCAAAGCAGAACAGCTAGGGATATACTGCAGAGACTGGAGGAAGTCCACAGAAACAGATCACTTTTGGAAACACCTCCCCCCACCTGCACTTTGCCTTCTCTCCACAAAGACAAATCTACCAAACACAGAAGTCATTGTTCAAAAGCAGTTTAAAGAACCTTCCTACTCTTTGCAGACCAGCCATCCTTTACGTTAAAGGACAGGGAACCAGCCCCAGCTCAGACCAGGTACCACTATAGCACTTACTGCACAAAGCCCTGCTGGGATCTTGTCAGCAGGGGCCTGCATGATGCTGACAAGAGTTGGTATTAGCCTCATCTGCATTGGACCCTGGCAGGCTTCTATCTGAGCTAGCTCCTTAAAGATATCTTGGGCAAGAGAAGCAACAACTGGATCTGGAGAGAGAAAGCACCATTTACTAAAACATACTAACAAACACATCTCAGTTTTTGCTACCACTGTATCAAACTGGCAAAGCAGTACTTTCCCTTCTAGCTTTGCAGTACGAATCAACGTTCATTCAATTATGACTAATTACGTTTTCAGCACAGTCATAATCCTGATCAGGATTCATTAGCAAAACCAACCATGCTTCGACAACGTAACGAACACATACCATTGCTGTACTTCAGAAAGATGGCGATTGTGAAGGGGCAGATCTTGTTCTCCACGCTCGCTGTAAAAGCCGGGTCCACCGTGCACACAATGCACAGCGTCTCCATCACCAGGTTGAGGACCTCGGAGCTGAACTGCGTTGCCAAGTGGATCAGCCCATCAAGAATGCTGGGAAGGAAAGGCTGCAACACATGGGTGCTCTCAGAGATCTTCAGCTGGTCACAGTAGCTGGACACGATACAAAAACACACACACAATGTACTGAAGTGTTTTATATATGTAACACTAGCTTACAGATACATGGATATTTCATCCCACCCGCTCTGCTATAAGCTGCCTCCTCTTGCACTTCTCCCCATCAGGACACTTCTTCCTCCATCTCTCAATTACATCTCTTCCTCACTCCACCCCTGACAGCTCACAGAAGCAGAGCTGAGCCAGGTGATGCTAAAATCTACAGTTCTGAAACAAGCTTCCAGGGCTTCTTAGTAACAATTCTCTCTTTAGAGCTGCCCACCAATGGAGGAAGTTAAGGAAAAAAGCAGTTTGAGCAAGTGTCACTGCTTGCAAAGGTTTTAATTAACATTACTACAGGTGAGCGAGGGAAGCATAAACAGTTTCAGTAGTAATGAAACAGTAACTCTCTGCCTTTATTCATCATCCTCTCAGTGCAAATGGAAGACAACTTGGTTTGGGGGAGGGTGTATGTGTGTGTGTTTAAATAACTAATTTTCAGTTTTCACTTTTGAATCTATACAGCAGATCTTCCCTCCTTCTTCTTGTAACTAGGGGAAAAAAAACAACAACATTCTTTATTGCCCTCATCTGTCCCACAAGGATAACTGTTACTGAGTCATATTTGTGTCTGCGCAGCACTAACCTTGGTTTCATTTCCATGCTTGTCATCACCACCTAGTTCTGCTTCTATTTGTACTGTAGGCAACCTTAAATCTCCACTTCTTATCCCTTATCAGAGTTATCCTGCTTTGAACCTGCTCGCTTACACTTTTCACGCTGACACTTAGTTCACTCCATGCAATTACTCCCACAGCCTGTACAGAAATTTCAGATTTTAATGTGCCAGCTTTACAAATGTAATTTACAACACGGACCCCTGGGCTCTGGAGTATCTTAGCATTTGCTTACCCCCAGATAGCTCTGACTGCAGAGATCCGGACAGAAGGCGGCTGGGTTTCGTGCAGGCCGCTGACCGTAGCTTGCAGGAACTGCTGGATGAGCTCTGGGGACATGGCCACCGTGAAGCGGCTGGCGGCCCAGAGAGCCCGGCCCAGGAGAAAAGGAGACACTAAAACAAAGAGAACCAACAGAACTGAGCTTTCAGAGGAAGCTGCACGAATCTGAAGTTAGAGCTGCTTCCATCCGTCACCCAAACGCTGCCACCCCAGCAGGAAAGCAGTTAAATGACTACACAGGAGACAGCACTCAGCCAGCGCTCGTTGCCAGGCAGAATCCAGTCTATTTTCTTCAACTCCTCATTTGTCTACAATGACTTCTTCCCTCAACTACGGACACTGGAATTTGTGCATCAATACAGCAACACGCACTTTACTGATCACCAGAACAGAGGAAGAGAATGGAGGCTTTTCCAGCAGTTCCTATTGGTGTAGCTCAATGTTCTGTCCCCAAGAGCAAATAGCAGAAGCTTATGGGAGATGAGGAAAACAGAACATGTATGCAGTGATCTGTCACAGACTGCTTTCGAGTTTCAGCCATTGCCTTGCAGCCACAGAACATCGTGTTCAGCAGCAGCAGAGAAACAGCAAACGCTCATTCCCTACTCACCTGTCCCACACTTATCGAGGTGTGAGGAACCTTTCTCCTACACTTCACCCTCCTGCCTTTTCAGGCTGAAAATATTCTCATCTTTTCAGGCTGTCTTGGTGTTCTCTATCCCCCTGCATCTTTTACTTTGAAGCTGAAACCTATGCTCCCACACGTACAATGTGCACAGCTGCACTCCACAACAGCACACGCACACTGCAGACACTTGCACTTGTGAGAAGTTTCCAAGGTCTGGCTCTCAGCAGCTGCTCGATTAACGCCAGGGCTGGCGTACCTGAAAGGTTGAGGTCTGCAAGAACAACGTTGGTCAGGAAGCCGTGCATATCAAAATGTATTCGGCCGTTCTTCACGCTGTCTGTAATAATGGACTTCACAGAGCCCAGGGCCAGCATACAAGCCTCGTGTATTTTCCACCTGTAGAAGAATCCAGATGCTTTTAGGCTTTTCCACCATCACCTCAACAAATAAATCAAGAATTTGAAGGAAAACCATTTAGATCTTTTGTCCAAGCTGACACAATTACCTGCTTGATCCTGAAGCAGAAACAAATGAACATTCACAAAGCTCTGCAATGTGGGGACTCGGAAACTCACGCAGGACAGGCAGCATCCTCAGTCGCTTTGCACATTTTGGGTTAAATTGGGTTAAACTGGGTTGCTGCTTGTACCGCTTTTTCCCCTCCAGAATAAATAAATGAATAAATTTGTTCTGCAGGATTGAAGGATTTGTTCTGCAGCCTCCAACTGCATCTCACTTGATTATTCTATGTGCAGAAACACTGAGAGAGATGCCTGAAATTCTGAGCCCACCTAACTGAGCAGCAAGTGAAGGTACAGCTGATGTCTCTTTGGATCACGTATAACCAGCAACAGCTTACAGCAACATGCTCTAAGGAACCGTCAGTCAGGGCGTGGAAGGAAGGAGCCTGGGACACACACCTGCTGCAAGGCTCCACGGGAAGGTTTCTGCATCTGGCTCGAGAAATCCCGTACTCTCTTTCTTTTTCTAATCAGTTCTCAGATGTCATCCTCGCCCATCAGCAGCAGTGCCACAAAAAGATCGTGTGACCGACTTGTGCTGCCCTCAGTACTAGAGAACCCAGCCCTGCTAGCCCTGCTGCTCCCTGCGGCCCCATCTCCTCACCAGTGCTCAGCGCCGCTGTTCTTGGCCTGCTCAGCTTCCTGTAAGTGCCTCGTGGCTGCTGCAGCCAAAGCGCTTGCACTCTCGTTCTGGAAATCAGCAGCCACAGCCTGTGCAGAAGGAAATAATAACCTTTAATTGTACTGACTTTTAAAATCACTTTCCTCCAAATGCCCTACATGAAGCTGAATGTAGTGTTCTCATTACTTTGGTTGCTTCTAAACATGAAACATTTTTCATACCAGCAACAGATCTTGAGCAGCAATCCTCACTGTATAGGAAAAAGTATCATCATCTTCATCCTCCACAAACTGCTGGGGATTTGCAGTCCAAACCTTTATCTGAAACAGAAATACGACAAGAAAGGGTGGATAACTCATTTAGAATAAGGATAAAGGGGAGTTTTTCTGTTGCCAATAACTCAGGTTCTGCACAACTGCTTTCAGAAGCCTTTGAAAAGGAGAGGCCCTCTCTGCCCTGAGCTCATCTTGCTCTTCTGCTCCTCATACAAAATCAGTTTGACAAACTCACGACTGAGCTGGAATCAATGCCACACAGCTTTATTATAGATGAGGAATGGGAGAAGCAGATGAAGCTCTAACAGTGTGCCTGTTTTTACGCATGCCTACCTAAAGAAGACAAACAGAAGATGGCTTTCAGGCTTGGGAGACCTGGAAGCACAAAGAATAACTGTAAAAACTACGTCACACCACCTGCACGATCCTTTCACTACCACAGCAGCGTGCCTATCCCTTTCAGTTTGGTAACCTTCATTTTCACAGCACGTTCTTTCACTGCTGCACACATGATACTATTGATAGGAACATTTTGATGGCACGATAAATTGATGGAACAGCACAGAATCATAAAGGTTGGAAAAGACCTCTAAGATCATCCAGTCCAACCGCCCACCGACCAACAAAGCAGCCGCTGAACCACGTCCCTAAGTAACCACGTTAGCTTACAGCAGCTTCCATGCACGGAAACACTTCCTAGGACATTAATTGGTTTAAATCTCTTATCTCATTTACTTCCTACACCAGACAAACTTGCTCACCTGCTCCTCTGTGATCTGCATGTAGAGAAGGATGTAGTAGATCAGCTCTGGCAAAGCCTTCTTCACTGTGCTCTTAAATTTGTTGTTTTCCAACAAGGCGTGAACAAACTCAAATATGCTGAACACCAGGTTTTCAAATCCCAATACTTCACCTGAACGAAGAAGTGAAAAAAAAAGGACCATGACTCAAAATGCTAACATACACAGAAGTGTAAACGCGTGTCAAATATAATCACAGACTGTTAGGCTGTCTGAAGGGGCAATGGCTGCTCTTGCTCCTGGATTAGCAAGGGCAGCAGCAGCCCTGGCAGGACTCTGACTCGATCACCTTCTGCTCTCTTCCCACATCACTGCACACCCCTCATTAAAACTGACCAAGCCCAAAATAAAACCTATTTGGTTCTCCTTTGTCCCATTAATTTTACCTCAAAATGGCTGCAAAACTCACTCCTTGAGTCGTTAGAAACCTTAAGTTATGCAGCTTCACTGATCACAGCCACATGAAACTTAGAACAGCGTCCATCACTTCTTTCCAACACTGTAAATGTACATTAAGCATGAACTCCCGAGGTGTTTCTGCAACTGTTTTGACAACAGTAATATTTAGGTAAGTCCATTCCTCTTCAAAGGAGGACTCCAAAGTGCAGTTCAAGTTCTTACCATCAGAATCCACAGGATCCTCCACCTCTTCCGTATAATTTACTTCTGTTCTCACATAAGTAGATGGAGTTAAGTAAACACGCACGTTTCTAAGAAGCCACATCTAACAGGAATTAAAATCCCCAATAATGTTTTCTTTCTGAGGGAACACGTGCTTGCACACAGTGCTGCACTTTGAACAGAAGACGAGCCCTAGGAATTCCTGGCTGCACGCTGCCAGCTGCAGAACCACTCCTCCATCACCTGAGAGCGCCCTGGGACAACTCCACGTGTGCACACCAAATCCTCCCCGGAAAGCCAGAAGTTCACCCACACCACAGCTCTGCCAGAACGGAACCACTCAGACTCAGCCTTCCCAGGACAAGGAGCCCGTTCAACACCTCAGTGCTGCCCAGGGGGAAGGAGCCACGGCAGCAGCACAAAGTTAACCAGGCACGGAGAGGAAGGAACTTTCTTTTGGGATTGGGAATTGATAGATGCAACACATGCCAGAGCAAACATGAGGGAAGGAAGGACAAGATGCTCCTTTCACAAGCAAAAAAATGATGTTGCTCAGCTGCCAGCAGAGCTGCAGTGGGAGTGAGAACTGGAGTGGGAGAAATACATCAGCAGGAACGAGACAAATTGTTCCTCGTGTTTTAACAGGTGCCTTTAAAACAAACAAACAGTGGTAGGACTGTGAAACAAAACACCATGCAGCCAGCTTTGGTATGAAAAGGTCCAGATCTGTGATCTCCAGAGCAGCCGTGCTTGTTAACTTGCAGAGGAAAAACTCAGTCAACTCCCACGTTATCAGAGCAGCAGCGTGGCCTTGCTGCCAATGCGAAAGAAAAAAATCAGAGAAGGCTACAAACAAGGCTCAGTACTCTGCAGATCAACGCCTGACTATAAAAGGCTAAAAAAGCTACTTCTGGATTAATGACATGGAGAGATCTGGCTTGTCAGTTTGCATGTGCCACGAAAACTACCAGCAGAACATCTCTTTAACATTGTAGATTGCTCAGCTAATGACTAAGTGATAACATTTAAAAGGCAAATCAAATTCAGCTTCAGCAGCAAGAGTAACCAGTCCTTACCACTGCTGCAGCAAGGGATAAGGTAGGGTCTCCTTTGAAGTCCTTACATCACTACCAGGCACTGTTTTAAGAAGGCAATTTTCACTGAAGAGCACCAGAGGGAACGGGAACGCAGAGGTTGGCCACAACCAGCACCGTGTGGGTGCTCCCATCATTTATCAGAGTTGACTCAGGCCAAAAGGAACTTCATGGAGCCCAGTGGAGCAACAGAAATACCCACAGAATCCACACAACAGATTCCTGCATCGCTGGTCGTGGTGGACTACTCCAGCCCTCACACCCTCCAGCCACGCTCAAGTCCTTATTGGGCACAAGATAGTTTGGGTTGTTCTACTCTAGTTAAAAGCATTCACTGCAAAGGATATAAGGCAGCACTCTCTGTAAGGGTGTTCCAGACAATGGGCAGGATCTGCTGCATTGAGGAAACCATGTGCTTCGGGTAGTTCTTCACCAGGGCCGTCACAGCCTGGAAGGGCAAAGAGCAGCAATCAGAAGGGACGACCACCAAAACCCAGCTCACAGGCTGCACTTCCATTACCAATGGAGATAACCCCAAACTTGCTATTAGCTTGGAACCCGTAAGTGACAAAATCATCAGTTGCCCTGAGCCCCCAGCCAGAACACTGCTCCCCCACAGAAAGCCTGCTGCCACCCAGCAATGGCTCCTACTGCTTCTACAGCACCGCACCCCTCACTGAGGGGAGGCAACAGCAGGGGAAGCAATGGGATGTGGTAACAGAGTGCAGTGCTGCTGCCTTTAACAGGGCCACGAAAACCAGTTCCACAACACGGAACTCAACAGCTGCTGTTCTGAATAACACAACAGCATCCTCCTGCACAGTCCAGCATTTAATTTTGTGGCTCCGGAGCAAAGCTAATCATTATGAAAAACTTTATGCTCGTTTACAGTAACTCCACATTATTATCCATGGGGCTTCGATCAGTAAGGCACAAAGACACACACAGAGACATGCATCTTCAGAGCAGGGACAATTCTGTATTTCAGAACTGTGTGGCACTGGGAGCCAGAAAGCTTCACAACTCGTAATGCAGGCAGTGTCAGGAGAAGCGACACGCAACACCTGAGCTTCTCAGTTTTCCAGCACATCTGGCAGTGTTTCTGTGTTTGGTCATCTCCTATCGGTGTTAATCAACTTACTTTCAGGACTTCCATCTTAAATCCACTGTCTGATGTGGGACCATCAGGCATCTGCAGGGCCTGAACAAAGGCCTCTGTGAACTGCTGCACCACAGGGAATATCAGGACCTTGGCTGCACCCTGGTGAAAAATCAGTGCAAGCAGAGGTGAGTTCCAGGTAACAGATCTCCATGTCTGACAGGAAAGCACTAGGGCCAGCCTGCTCTCAGCCAAACAAGCTCATGGTCAGCACAGAACCAGCAGCTGCCCTGAAGAGCACTGCCATGAGTCCTCCGAGGAAAACACGGCGTTTTGCCAAATGTCAAAGCAACCCACAACAGAGCTTGGCCGAGCAAGGAGTAACGGACAAAAATACTTATATTGAGAATTATCACTGTCATGACATATCTAAGTCTAATCAACCATGAAATATCACATTAGCGATTTATACAAGGATTGTGTCTTGAAATTTGACTTTAAAAAGAAATTGTATATAATGCAAAGGACACTTTTAGCCCCCCCGGAACAAGACAGCAGGGAGCTACTGCTGTCCTTCGGGTCCTGGCAGCACATCACTCTGCAGGTAACCTTGCAGTGCAGCTGGGACATGCCGTAACTATCAGAGCTCCCCAAAAGTCTGCCCCAAATCCCTCTGTGCAGACAGGAAGGAAACAGCAGACACTCAGCACAGATTAGTAAGCCAGACACTAAAGTAAGGGTCACTCATTCCCACCTTCAGAAAGCTGAAGAGAGCTATTCGGTGCCTGGGAGTGCTGGCACAGCCGCTCATCGAGGCCGCTTCCATAGAACAAGTACTCAGGGCTCGACAGATTGATATGTGTGTACAGCTGCCTGACACCCACCTGGCCACTGGAAGCTCCGCCAGGGATTTCCAGAGGGGCTGTACCCCACCTCCTCCCCAGGCTGACCCCCTCAACAAGCTGTCCCTGCACATCTGTTAGACTCAGTTATGGAAACCAAGCCACAGCATCAAGGCACGCATGGAGACGAGGGAGCTAGCCACTCTGTGTGCAGGAAATTACACCTGCTCCTCCAGAACTACATCTGGCAGTCTGTAATTCTCCTGCGTTTCGTTTTCATATTAACGATGATTTAGAGCCTCCCTTCGTTTCCATTCAACACGTGTTGTAGGGTAGGTTAAACTCTTGCCTTTTCCAGTTCCTCCATGTTACAGATCATATGGGCACACGTGGTAAATATCTCCACCGCACGCGACCTCGTGCGAATACCATACACCTGGAAAACAACAGATAGGGAATACCAGATATTTTTAAGATATATTTATTTTCTGCTTTATTTGATTCCTTTTTATTTCATTATTGGCTTCAACATTTTGGTTGAAGCATTAGCTGCCACGAATTATCACAGCACAGAGGAAACACTTCAAGTCTCTCCATGGCATAGTACACATCGGCTGTTTCTCTGCTCCAAGAAACATTCCCACCAATGCAATTCAGTACCCATTTAAGAGTGGAGATTATACCTCAGCCATTGTGAAGATTTTGTACATCTCTGGAAGAATAACAGGAGCAACGTGCGGCATCTGCGTGTCCGTCACTTCCCGCGTGAACTCTGCAAAACAAAAAAGCAAGGGAATTTCTTAGGAGAAAATGAACCATAACAACACCACAGAGAATGCTGAGGGAACGCATTGCTTCATGCTTGCCTAGACCAGCGCTGGCTGGCCTACCCATGGCAATCCCTGAGGGACAGCAGAAAAATGTCACGCTGAAAATGGCAGCTATCTGAAAGCAGGGAGCTACAAAGCTGTGGGGCTGCAGCCCGCGGCACAGCGCCCGACACTGCGCTTCCTGCCCAGCTCCCACCAGCACCCGCAGGCATCGAGCCCCGCAGAGCAGACACAGCAAGTTCGAGCTTAATTTGCAGCAAGTTCGAGCTCAATTTGCAGTACAAAGGGACAGAACGCTCGGGTAAGGAAAAGCCCACAGCACCTCCTCGGGCAGCCCCGCACACGTACCTGTCAGCACTCTCATGGCTCCGTGCACCGCGTTCACGTCTCCACTAACCAGCATCTCCATCAGGAGGTTGAAGAGCTCAGGCCAGGCTTCGGGCCAGTCCCAGTGGGCGATCGCTGACACTGCGTAGGCAACACTCGAGCGCACTTTGCTGATGGATTCTCTCAGCCCATTGGGTAGGAGCTCTCTAATAGCAACTTTTGCCTGTAGAGAACAACAGCATTTAGCAAAACACATCACACATCCCCAGTCATGAGGCAAGCTACTCAAAACTAAGTTATCGAATCTGCAACCGTATCCTGATACAGATTCAACGTCAGGTTTACAAAACGAACACCGAGGAGACGACTAAACCTTGCAGACTGCTTTCTGTGTTTCTTTTTAGGGAAAGCTGCTGGGTGCGTGGTAATGCAGCACTCTCTTCATGCAGAGCCCTCAGGCAGGCACACAGTAACTGCCTTCCCAGCTCAGAGCTGCAACGAGATAGGATGTAGGCATGGAAGGAGGACATCCAGGGTTCGTTGAGACAAATGCCAGTTCCAGAGTCAGGGCCCGTGTTCACTTTCTTTGGAAGATTTGGGTGAAGGAGAACTAAGCACCCAGCCCCGAAGGGACAGAAGGAAAAAGGGCAGCACTTCTGGGGTACCACTCACAAGATCTATTTCAGGGAACCTGTTAATATTCTTGACGGATAAAGCATCTTAAATCAGGAAACACGAAGCAAAACCTTACCCTCTCTGTGGTCTCTGGAGGTCTAAACTTTTCTGACTGAGAACACCAGTGAGTTTCCACGTATTGTTTCAAAATGACGGATGCTAGCTGCGTTAGAAGAGAGGTCACAAATCAGGAACAAATCTCACAACCATGGCAAGCATCATCCCCGACCCGCTTGCTCAGCCCTCCATCCCATCACGCTGTTGTTACCAAAATGCAAGTCTTTGTCAAACTGCTGAAAAAGCCACAGCAGTAAAAAGCTGAACCGATGGCCACTCCCGGCACAGCGACGGCCCACGCAGCACTGCCACCAGAAGGCCGCTACTTCTCACCTCTAAAAGAGCGCGAGGTGCGGACCACATCGTGACCTCAGAAACACAGAACCTAACCCTCCTTTTCAAGGAGGAAAACACCGACAGCAAAAGCTGCGGCAGAGAGAAGAGGGCTTCTGCTGTCAGTGCCTACCCGCTGCCCACTGCCCACAGCCAGCACCCCACTGCCCAGCACCAGGCTGACCGGGCCCAAGCAGCGCTGCTTGCAAGAACGAAAGCGGGGAGCTCACCTGCCGGATGGCCAGGGCTCCCTGCGGATCCACTGTCAGCTCTGCCAAATGGACGCCGAACTCTGCAACGCAAAATAAACGTTTGTATCATAACTTTCATTCATTCCCACACAGAGAAACTCATCAAGATTTTTGGAGAAAGACACAATACCAATGCAGTGACTCATACGTGGGAAGGAGAAGACAATCCCAGCGCAGAGTTTCTCAAATCAATCATGAGCATTCATTCTCCCCTGTGCTCTCTGCACAAACTTCATTTATTGTCTCAGCATCTCACTTCTTTCTCTCATGGGTAAAAAATGTCGCAACTCAGGTTAACAGCAGGCAAGCGTACACTCTGAGACCTACTTGGCTCAATGCTCCTCTTAGCTGCAGCTGTACGTGTCCTTCCCAGGGTCAGGGCAGAGCACTGCTGGAGCTGTGGGTGTCCCTGTGCACTGCAGGGAGTGGGACCAGGCGGCCTTTAAGGGCCCCTTCCACCTCAAACCATTCTGTGACTCTATGAATTTCATGGTTACATTGCCCTCGCTTTTACTTTCAGTGTTCTATCTTTAAAACATGCTTAATGACAGCATATTTCTGGTTTCTTTATAGCACTTTAAAGCACTCCTGATTCACGTGATCTACATTTCTTTCCCACAACAACACAGTGCTGGCAAACGCCGTGCTGCTCTTGCTCCTCCTCTTGGTTTTTGCAAGGAAGATGTAGCTCATTCCTCCCGTGCTCCTTGACTCCCAAGGAGCAGACTCACAAAAGCACAAAGTAATGCAGATGAAGGGAGCCCAGGTGGTCTCCAGCCCACCCTTATATCGAAGCAGCATCAGCAGGATCAAACCAGGTTGCTCAGAGTGTTTTCTAGTCAGGTTTTGGCCCTTCCATTCAAGCTTGGAATCAGCAAAGCTTCTCAGGACAACGCGCTCCACAGCCTGGCAGTCCTCATCACCAGGACAGCACCCCCCTTCCACACAGTCTGAACCTCTCCCATCCCACCCGGTCTGGTGCCACGTGCAGCTCCATGGGAGCAGACTGGGGAGCCCTCCCCAGGTGAAGCTGTTAAACCATCCCGCAGCAGAGCCACAATGCCCTGGGGCAGACAGCAGCAAAGGGTAAGGTGTCTCTGGGATATCTGCAAAGCAGCGACAAAGCAAAGGCGAAGGCAACAGGGAGCTGGACTTGGTGATGCTCTTGGGTCCCTTCCAACTCGAGATATTCTGGCTCCATGACCCCAATCCTCATCCCCTCAGCGTTACCCACAAAGCGCAGCTCTGCTGTGTTCCCGCACAGCGCTCCCAGACCTGTACTGCTGCACCACCGCCATTAAACCCCCAACAGCCACGGCGGCAACAAACACATCCCCGTGTGCTGCAGCACAGAAGGCTCAGCCGGAGTGTCACACACAGATCAGAACAGGAAACCTTTCTATCAAACCACTTGCCTTCCCTTTGTTGCCTCAGATTCACCAGGAGCAATCCCTGCACTACCGCTGAGCCAGGCCCTCACACCTTCCCTTTACCATGAGTTCCCTGTGATGACGTTTCCGAGCTCAGGTTCGGGAGCTGAACGACCTCCAGACACCGCACAGAACATCTCCAGAATGGGAAAATCCACCAAGAGGAGACGCAAAGCGCCAGGAGGGCCCGGGGCCGGCAGGACCCCACTGCAGCCCCGAGGTGAGGCCGTACAGGGCCAGTGTGTGCAGTGCCCGGCTCCTGGCACAGTGACCCCTGGGCAGCCCGTGCCCACGCATCGCCGCTCCTCGGGAGAGGGAATGTCTCCCGTTCCCCACCCCGACCCTGCGCTGCGCGAGGCCGTCACCTCTCGTCCCATCGCTGTCACCTGGAGCAGAGGCCGCCCCCTCCCACCCCAACTCCTCTCAGGAGCTGCAGGAGCGATGAGGTCTCCCCTGAGCTCTGCCGCAGATCTCGGTTCCTCGGGACGGGTCAAACCCGGAGCGGACGCGGAGCACGCGGCGTCCATCCGCGGTGTCGAAGCGCAGCTGCCGGCGCGTGGCTCCGCGGTGGGAGCCCGAGGTCGCGGCGGGCAGCGGAGCGGCATTCCCGCCCGGGGCCGCAGACGGAGCCGCTCCGCCGCCCCATCCCGCGCACAGCG
>NC_034433.1:576169-606729 GCF_002078875.1 Numida meleagris | reverse complement strand
AGAAACCGCCCCGATTCTGGGATCGCTTTGCACAAGAATGGATTTTTTCCTTTCTTTTGGTGTAAGCTGGGACCGAGGGAAATGAGACTGCGCGTGAAGTTCTCTAAAAACACCAACATTTAATTTTATAACATAACCGGGGGTTTATTCCACAATATAAACTGCAACGTTTGATACAAGCTACCCAAAAAAGGAGAAAGCCAAAATACAGCTGTGGCAATTACTTTACAGAGTTTTTTTTTTTTTTTTTAGTTTTTTCTTCTTTTTTTTTTTTTGTCTTCTACATCACGGGGCCGTCAGTGACACTAGGATCTAACATTTGCTTTCTGTACATCAACCAACGCTAAAAAGCAACGCGCCGTCCCCCATTGTCATCCCAGTCGCTGAAACCAGACATAGAAGTTATTGCTCAGATAAATAAACCTAAATCTACGAAAAACAAAGTGGGGGAAAAAAACAAAACAAAAAAAAAACAAAAAAACAAAAATCAAAACCTAAAGTCTCCAAAGAGTTAACAGAGAAAACGGGGATCCCTCAGGAGAGGCCTGTGTGGGAAAACGTGGTGCGGGTCTGTGTGCACCGACACCGGGCCTGGCCACCAGGCCGCACCGCCAGGCCCCAGCCACAGGCACCAGGCCGCACCGCCAGGCCAAGCGGTGCCATGCGGGCCGAGGCGGCAGGGCCCCCCGTGACAGCCAGCTCCACCAACCTCCACAGCCACAAAGAGCAAGGGGAAAATACAAAAGTGTCAAAAATTGCTTCGAGTTCTGGAAAATGATCCCGTGAGGATAGAAGTAGCACCATTTGCACCTTGGTTCTCAAACCAACCCCTGCGGCTTTGCTGGAAAACTCTGGGAGCTTTCTCTGCTCGAGTCCTGAACGCCTGGCGGGCAGTTTTATTTCCGGCACTGCGGGTCCTTCCCGGCGCAGCTGGCGCAGAGGTAGTCCTCCTTCTCAGCCATTTCGGGGGAGATGCCCACGCACACCTGGTGGAACCACTGGTTGCAGCTGCCGTCGCACTGGACCCAGTCCACCTGGTGAGGAATGGACACGATTTCCCGTTTTCAGCACGGACGGACACAGCAGAGCTCCAGGGCTCCGCTCCCGTACTTCAGGAGCGTGAGGTGAACACGCGCCCGCTCACCCCCTCCCTGCCCCTCCCCAGCCCCACGCCGCTGACCTCACGCACAGCCCCGTTCCCCTTCCCCACGGCTCCTGGGGAATTCGGGGAGGACCACCCCAGAGCTGTGACAGCCTCAGACCCCTCAGTGCCTCACGCTCTTTGCAGACCAGCAGCCCCCACTCACCTCCTCCCCCTCGGGCTGCAGACAGGTCACTGCGGGGCAGATGGCGTCCTCGTCCTCGGAGTCCTCCTGCTCGGAGTAGGACGTGTCGGAGGGATGCAGGTGGCTCTCGCTGCTGCGCTGCGCCTCCAGGAGCCGCTCCCGCTCCCTCTCTCTCTCCATCTTGCTGCTGCACACATCCTTCGCGTGACTCAGTTTCAGTTTCTTCTTTTTGGGCGTTCTCATTTTTCTTACCCTCGCTCTCTTCTCATCACAGAAGCTCTCTCTCTCGAAACGGCGCTTCAGTTTTCTCTCCATGTAACTAATTCCATCCTTCCTGCCCCGGCAGCACTCGTTCTGTCGGAAAGGTATTTGACAGATGCTAAGGATATAGCTGTCGTACACGATTCCCTTATACTACACCCCGTCTTTAGGAGGAATCTCAAGTAAAAGCACACAGTGTTTGCTGGAGCGCTGCCTTTTTGGCATGAGAGTGATGAGTAGGGGAGCAAAGGATGGGATCACACTTAAATGGGAGTTTATAGAAAAGAGATTCTCATCTCCTGTCCACGCAGAACCCCGGGGGCAGCCAGCAGGGCCCTTAGGACATCACCACCGCTCACACGAGGACAGAAGTGTTCACAATACAGAGGAGGATCACAAAATCCAGATTCAAGCTGCAGAAATGCATCGGACCCAGATGACATCTGATGGTCTGTGCACATTTGTTATCAACTTCTCCACCGCTTTCGGACAAGGGAATCGTTCCGTGGCAGCACACACACACACATCGCAGCCCCCCCTCACCCCTCACCTTGTCGTTGGTCGGCCCGACCGATGGCTTCTGCTCGGTCTGCAGAGCGGGGCTCTGCTTTGTGAACAGGATCTGGTACAGCTCCTGAATTTCAGGCAGAGAAACCTGCAGCAGCTGCGCTTCCATCATCAGCTCGTCCAGCTCGGTGCTAACGACTGCCAGCAAAGAGAGAAGAAAAGGAATCCCTCCATGTCAGCACCAATGAGAAGAACACAACCCATGAAAGACTTTTTAAATCTGCAACTGAACAAATCAGCTCTCATCTGTTCCCTCTTCACTGCTCGTTTTTAACAGCAGAGTTAAAAAGAGTTAAAGGTTTCCACAGAAGTCACTGAGCAGCGCTGTGACTTTATCCTCCCATGCCTGCAGTTCGTGCTAGCTCTAGATAAGGCGCTGCCATCGTTCTCGGCAGCTTCTCCTTCCTCTGAAGACACAAGTTAGCATCATGATCTTCTCACTGCAGCACGAGTGGATGAGATGAACAGAGTGGAATTCAGAAGTGAAGCCGAGAGGAGAGGAGGAAGAGCTGAGGATGAGCCTTGCACCCAACTCCTGCCCTACGGTCACCATCCCCACCCCACAGAACGAGCGTGGGCTTCTGCAACAGCCCCAGCCAGGGCAGCTCTCAGTCACTGCCCGTGTAACAGCTTTGTGGCACTGAACTGCAGCGTGCTCCCGCACAGCCCAGCCGGGCAGCACCGCCCTGCATGGTTCCACGTGGAACCAAATCAACGTTCTGGGTGACATTACTACGGACTGAGCTGTGCCTACTTGGAAACACCAAACTAAGGCTGGACCTGGGCCTCTCCTCCATCAAACACATGAGAAAAAGAAAAGAGAAAAAAAAAAAGAAAACTATCAAAGTGAAGATTACGAACCATGAAGTGGGATGCATTGCTGTCCTGTAGAAAATGGAGAATGTAAATATATGGTTCTGTTATCCCAGTCATGAGGCATGGAGAATGACATAGCTCCGATTGTTTGAGAAACCTAGAAAACAAAACACAACACAACGCACAGGCATTTTCATTACGCGTTTCGGTCTGAAGCGTCAAATAGCTGCAAAATAAAAAGTCAGAACTCGTTTCTCTTACAGTTGCTTGAGGCTTGCGTTCCTGCAAAGGATTCCTAACTCCTTCGTCCTGAACCTGGAACCAGGAGCAAGCAGCCATGGCCGGGCTGGGAGCTGGTGCTGGCACACGCTGCAGCGCAGTGACCGTGCGCTGTCCCCATGCGCTTCTCCCCCTGCAGCACGTGGCCGCAGTGACACCTCCAGGTCCCCTAAGCTCCGCCGCCCCCGGCTGGCACAGCTCTTTCCCGAGCCTCTCCCAGGAGCAGCCAGCTTCGCTCTGAGCATCTAGCCCCTTTCTAAACCCCCTTCTCACAACTGGTATTCGGGGTAGTTTCTCACGCCCCGTTGTCCCCTCCATGCAGCATCCCAGGGCTGGGAGGCACCACTGCTGCAGGACAGGAGGACGATACCGAGGAACGTCACCCAGAGAAGAAAACTCAACGTCCACGGAGAGTGAGGTTCTGGCTCAGTGCTTGCCCTGAGAAGGGCCGGACCCCCACGGCCGCACCGAGCTCCTGCCTGGGCTCCCGCGCTGCTCGTGCTCTGGAAGCGCAGCCCCAGCACGGCCTGGGGGGCTCTGCCTGCAGACAGCGCTGAGCAGCCCCCAGCCCCGGGCAGAGCGGGCAGTGCACACCGTGCTGCTAACAAAACTGTGCTGGTGGAACCGCGCTGCCTCTGATCCCGCCCCAGGCACCACTTGATGTGTCCGCAATCTTTTTTCAGCTGTACCAGTCGGCCCAGTGAAAAGATGCTTCCCAACCTAAATTACCAGAGAAGATTCTCTTGTTGCTTCAGATACAGCTTTACTCTCTACAGTTGGGCTTGGGTTTGGTGAATGCTGCCAGCTTGGTCCCGCCGAGGGACACAACAAGCAGCCACAACTGCTGCTCCTGCACGCGCAGCACAATCCCTGCTTTGATACAACTGAGCAGGAAAGCACAAAGACACAGGCTGCCCTCACCGGGGTTGGATGAGCAAAAGTAAAGCTTCTCAGGCAAAACCTGAAACCACAGCACGTGTCACCTTGAGGTGGTTTGTATTCTTTATGCTGCACAGATCTTTTGTTCCAGGCTTTTTTTCCTTCCCTGCATTTATCATCTCAGGAACACTAGGACTGTCACCCACTTGGCACTGCCCTGCTCTTTTTGCTGACAGATCTCTTTACCAGAGGAAGCCCCGAACTCCCCCAGGATCCCACCCGAAGCGCTGCAGCTCAACTCAAGGCAGCGCTAGCCAAGGTCCAGCCTGGGAGTTTTAGCGTAAGCGACACGGAGGGGTGGAGGGATGAAGCCCCTCTGCTGAAAACCACCTGATCTGAGAGTGGAGCTCGGAGCTCAGGAAGGTTTGTGCCTCCATTCCTAATTCTAAGATTCAAACACTTGTAAGAAAAGAACACAAAGACTCATCGAATACTGAGAGCTCTTAGAAACAATAGCTCAGCAACTGCCACCAGCAGCATCCCATCAGCGCCCAGAAGCAGGGAGAAGGAAGAACAGGCCCTTCAGGAGCCATTGTCCTCAGGACTCCAGCAGGATGGAGCAGCGAGCTGTCGCTGGAGGACACGCACATCTTGGCTAACAACCCTAATTCTCTCTATCTGTAAAGCAGAACATAAGCAATCTGTCTCGCCAGCGTCTGCGAGCAGATTCAACGCACCCAAAAAGCAGAAGGTGTTACAGGCTGCTCCTGCTGACCACGTCCCACCCGCAGCCAGGACAGCCCGGGGCACTCAGCCTCACCTTGTTTGTCTCCGGCAGCTGGCCCGCAGCGCTCTGCCACCTGTTGTACAGCAATCCTGAGCCAACTTTGTCTTGTAGAAGTTTTAGGTTCCCTGAATATAACATTTGTTGCGCTCTGTGCTGCCAGTTCACAGTTCTCTCTATCATGTACCGTAGGGCATCCCCCTCGGGAAGCCGCACGCGGATGCGCTGCAGGGAGGCCAGCAGTGGCAGGATTTTTTCCAGAGGCGGCTTTTCCGAGCGGCGGCAGTGAGGACAGAGCCACACGCGGGGTCCCTGCAAGGCGTGGGGCACGGAAACGCAGCCCGTGTGGAAGAAGCCCCTGCAGAGCTCACACTGGATCATGGGGGCAGCCGGCTCCTTCTGGCACAGGCAGACCTTCAGCTCCGCGTCCTCTTCGCTGCACAGCACCTTCCCTTCGTTCGCTGCCCGGAGTGAGCGCAGCGCTTCCATCTCCTTGAGCCGCGCTTCCCCGAGCGTCGCCATCTGGAAGCGGAGGAGAAATGAGGGATGTAATTTCCAAGAGCCCTGCTCACGAGGAACTCTGCACGGGCACGCTCGGAAGCAGGCGTTGGTGCGCAGCTCCCGTGTCTGACGCGCTCCCGTCCCTGCTCCCCTCCCCTCGGAGCTTTCAGCGCTCGAAGGGAAGCAATGAGGACGTACAACGATGAGATTTCAACTTCAGTTTTCTCATCAGGACCGGAGACACAAAGCTCATCCCCTTGCAAAAATAATGACAGCCAACGCAAACGGGTTCCAAGAACTCAGAAGAAACTCCGGGTCAAGAAAACCCGAAGTGCTTACCGCAGAGGCAGTGTCTTTGCTCTCAGACAGAGCTCTTTCTAAGTCACCCAGGCTCTCCAGCCTGGTGCTCTTCTTCTTCCCGCTCGGCACTGGCTCCTTCAGCTTCTTCTGCTTTCTTTTCAGACCCAGCACCCCAATATCACAGCGGGGGCACAGCACCTAGCGGGCAGAAAAGCAGAATGTAGGCAACATTCCGAGTGCATTCACCGTGCTCTCATATTGCCACGTGCAACCACCTGGATCAGGAATCCCTGATCCACCACAGATCTGGGGTCCAGGGAGAGGTCAGCTGAGAACAGGGGGAAGCTGGAAGGCAGAAAATTGAGGAGTATGGGCCCACCCTCCACGATGCACTTTGTAATTCTGTGCCACAGACGTGTCAGTATTCCTATACTCCTAGTGAGAAACGTCGCTGTGGTGCAGGATTCTCAGGCTCAGAAGTACACTGAGTACAGCTGCATCCTCACCATGTTTAAAACGAGCAGCACAGCTCAACGCAACCAATTTCAGATCGGCAATACGTAACATCTCCCGCTACTTGGTGAGTTTACCCCCCAACCTGGATGCGCTTTCGCCGCGCTCTGAACAGCGTTGTCGTGCGGAGCAGAGCTCCCTTACCTCCAGGAGAGAGTACGGGGAGTTCTCG
Source organism: Numida meleagris (assembly GCF_002078875.1). Classification (NCBI taxonomy): domain Eukaryota; kingdom Metazoa; phylum Chordata; class Aves; order Galliformes; family Numididae; genus Numida; species Numida meleagris. The sequence goes on along the minus strand of NC_034433.1, from coordinate 600,371 downwards.
CACAGAAACGTGCTGGCTGCACACTCCTTCCACGCCTGCACCTCCGCCACCAAGGACTCGAGCCGCGGCAGGTAGTCCAGGTGCACCGGGATCGACCGGCCCCTCGTCACCAGCTCCACCAGCGTGTCCAGGACGGGCACGCGCCCTCCAGCCTGGGGGTTACAAATCGGGGAATGCTCCACGCGCTGAAGGAGCTCGATGCACCGCACCGAAGGCAGAGCACCACGTGGAGCCCGGCAGCACGGAGCTGGCTGCCACAACAGGCGCTGCAGACGCGCAGTGCAGAGCTGCCAGCAGCACGTCTCAGCGCGGGCCCGCAGCCGCCTGCCGGGCGGACACGTCTCCAGACCCAGCAGCCAGAACCTCAGAACCCAGGGCAGCCTCAAACAAAAGTGAGTGAACCTGGAACGCGCTTTGGTCCTTCAAAGAATTTAATGCCTAAGAAGGTTGGGTTTTTTTGTTTGTTTGTTTTTAATAAAATAAGATTTCAAAAGAAGTTTCTATTCAAATCCCAGTTCAGGTTGCATTGACCTGAAAACGTCAGCATGTCCGGTCAGGGCTCGCTGCTAAACCAGGACAAGGGAATACGTGGTGCCTTAGCTGTAACGGGGCCCATCAGAGCACGGTGCACGGTGCTGGGCAGCAGGGCAGGCAGCGCCCATCGCGCAGCACCACGCAGCAGCAGCAGCAACCTGACTGCAGCTCCCTCCACCCACCGAGAAGCCCGCGGCTCCGCTGACGCACCTGCAAAGCTTCCACCTCCTGCAGCCAGTCCTGGGCCTTCTGCACCGCGTCCTTCAGCGCCGCGCCGCTGGGCAGGTAGGCGGGGATCTCCTCTATCTCCTTCACTGCCGCCACGAGGCTGCTCAGCGACTGCCGCGGCCTGGGCATGGAAAACAGCTCCGAGTGTAAAGCAGCACAACCAGCTGAGCTCACGGAGCAGCGGGGCACCAGTAACGCGGGGAGAGTCCCCAGAAACGTTTGTTTGCGTGCTGAAGGCCCCTGCTGGGAACGCTAACAGGGAGCGATCTGCTGGCTGTTCTGAACGTATCCACGCGTTTGGGCTGAGGGAGATGCAACATTCACCAACTTCTGAAGGACAGAGCCTTGGTGCTCCGAGGCACCAAACCCCAAAGCAGAATCAGCTGTGAGATTCCGCATGCGAAGCTCAAGAAAGCAGATAACGACACGACTCTGTGACTGTAAACGTCACAGGTGGGATACGTGGTGCTGGGCTGGTGGTTGGAATGCACGACCTGAGGGGTCTGTTCCAACCTTAACTGTGGGAAAGCAAAGACATTCCCACTTTGAGGAGCAGAAGACCTCGGGAGGAGAAAACAAGCTCGGCAGCTCCTTGCAGCAGACGTAAACACGCACGAGGCACCTGGCTGGGACACGTGGCCAAGGGGCTGTTGTGCAGGTGTAGAAGGTTGTGAGCACGTGCAATGAAGGGCTTCGTCCTGCACTAGCAATGGAGCCCGTGCCTCAATTGCCACACTTAATGACTCTCTGACTCTTTAGGATTTCAGTTGGATTCTTATCTTTTAAAAAGGAACAAACTCAGCTTCATCTCCATTCTGGAGGGTGAAACCAAGCTTACTCCAGTTTTGTGCTCTGATGTCACTACTCCTTGGTGCCACTCGGCCCCATCTCCGTCCCCTCCAGGACGGCACAAGCATCTGCCTGTGTGCTGTGGGCTGTATGAACAAGAGGGAGCCCCTTCGGAAACAAAGCCAGCGATTTTCATCTTACACAGCAACACAAAGGTCCCGCTCCTACCTGGCCTTTATCAGGTTTCTGGCTTTGTCATCCCAGTGCTCGGACACAGTCAGCAGCTCCTGCAGCTTTGCCATCGCCTTCTCCACCGCCGGGTAGGGAGCCAGGCCAACACCTGAGTCTATGAGACGTCTCATATCGTCGAGAGTGAGAGAGTTCTGATCCGAGGAAGCCATCTGCACGTCCTCCAGCCAGCGGGCCTGCTCCAGCCGCACCCGCAGTTCAGCAAGTTGGGGCAAATCGACGTCAAAGTCAAAGCTGACATCCAGGAGCTCCTGGAGCTCCGCAGCACTCGGCATTTCCTCAGACAGCAGTTTTTGGCTTTGCTGTTGAAAAGCTTCCACGCGATCAAGAAGATCCTGTAACACACAAAGGCATCGATGAAACGGAAGAAACCAGGCTGCCAGATCTCTTACTCATTTAAGTGCAACCTTAAACATTTAGTTTAAATTTGCAGGCAAACACCCCATTGCCACGCACACAACGTGCACAGCAAATGATGATGGCGTTTGGAAAACTTCAGTGCTGTGCCCTCAGTGCACGGGACGAGCAGCTCCCGCAGAGCAACAACTCGAGGGCACAGCGAGTGAGAAACGAGACAGGAGCCAGACTGAGCAGCAAAAGGCTCTGAAGGGAAACGAAGAGCTCCAGCAGCGCCGCGTCCTGGCTTTGTTCTGGGATGTTTATGAAGCCTGAAGAACATCAGTGCAATTCCACAATGGAAACAAAGCCTTTCGAGACACCTCAAACCGCAGATCAATCGTCAGTAGCTCAGGCGTTTATATGAGTCCTCTCGCTGGAATTGCCTTTATTCTCCTTTTTCTTTCTAAAAGCAATCATGCTTCTTCCCTGTTTGGCTACACGAACACTTTTATGCTGCGGTCTTTTCACCACGGCCGAGTGCCTGGGAACAGGCGCTGAGCAGCCCCAGTGCTTGAACTGGAGCCTTCCACTGCTCGGCTGCGACTTCACCTCCTGCTTCAGGGTTGCTGAGAATACAGAGGAACACTGCGACCGCGCGAGTCTGACCCTGCCCTGCTCAGGAACGCCAGATGCAGAGGAACCCTTTGGATTCTGGTATTTCTGGATTTCTGCTTTTTAAATAATTAGATAACTTCAGAGCGACAGTGCTATGAACAAAGAAAACACACGCAGAACCCTACGATATCTGACCCCATATTGCAGGCCCCACAAAGCTCCAGCAGCCATTGTCACAGCACGCCCGCCAGCTTTCATCCCTGGCACAAACAGCTCCACGGGGTGAATCTCGGACACAGCGCTGCGTTCCTCCCACAGCCCACGTTACCTTCAGCAGCGGTGTCTGGCTGAGCACGCAGGGCAGGGCGTAGAGCTGCCTCACAAACAGCCGCAGCTCGTTCACAGTCAGCTGGTTTTGGCATTTCCCTCCTCCGGAGCGGTACCTGCAATTACACGCAATTAAACCTCGTCAGACGCCACGACATCCAGATCTAACCTACTCCAAAATCTGCTTCTGATTTCTTGTGAATTGGACTTAGCTCCCATGCCATGTCACACCCGGAGGCGTCCAGCAGCCTGGGGCTTGCATGCGTGGGGAAACTCGAGTTAGTGAGAGCAGAATGAACTACTGGTGAGAACTCTCTTTCACATTAAACAGTTTTCTGGAGCGGCTCCTCAGCCTGGGCAGAGCACTAGTTATTACAGAACCAACTCTGACCTCTTTCCAGAACACAAAGCAATTGTGGGTGAACCATTCAGTTCTGTTGCAATTGCTATTGTAGGAAGCTCTCCCCGTGCCCACACCGAGAGAGCAAATCCCAGCTCTGAATGGGTTTTACATCCACAGGTCGTACGGGCCCTTCTCAAAAATCCTCTCTGCGCTGAAATCATCATTTTCATTTTTACCTAAATGCGCTGTATCACACGAGCAGCTGCTACGTGCTACCACATCAGCTAGCATTAAAAAGCTCTCTGGTGCCAAGCCAGTACGAGCAGGAGGGGAAAGAAATCTCTTCACAATGCTGGCTGCAGCTGAACCCACAATGTGTTGTTTAAATTAACGAGGAAAACAATGCCCCAGCAGGACGTAAACTGCAACGGGAACGCTGTAAAGTAAGTTGAAATTTGCTGCTCTGTGTTAAAACAGGTATCTCTGAGGGACGTGGAAGATAGCACCGGCACTTCCAACATCCACAGTGGTCTGAATGTGAGGACGTAATACATCCCAGGTACAACACGGGCGCTTCCAGGTCCTGCTCTGTTCCTGTGGAAGGGAACACGCACAAACCGCGCGCGTGCACTCGAACCGGGACAGGAGCAGCTGCTCTGACAAACACCACCGTGCTCAAAGCTGCAGACAGCTGAAAACTGCCACGATGGGCAAAAGGGAAAGAGCCTGCCCTGAAGTATTCACGCTATTGGATTGTTGGAGTTGAGAAATATTGCCCTAAGTATACAAAACAACAAGGCTCTGTTAAAAACCTGCCATCCCACAAGGGTAGATGCAGTCACTGCAGGTCTGAGAGGAGGATCTGCAATGGAAGGTGGCAACCTGGGATTCCTGAGACAACAGCTGAGCCATCGGCCACACGCAGTCAGGAGAGCGGGCCGTGCCCTTCTGGATTTCTGATTCCTTTTAACTGGCAGGAGCAGGAGGCCACATACCCAGTTCACAAGGAAGGCATTCCCCAAACAACGCCCTTCCTTCAAATTCCACCAAGAAACAACCTGTCTAGAAGATTTAATGTAAGTGCTGCCAAAGAAAGAGCAAGTGTTCCTCATTGCTCTCAGACAGCAGTCCCACCATCACCAACTCAGGGTAAGACGCTGCAGTTCTCCATAAGGAGAAGAGTAATGAACGCAGTGACACAGGCAGCCCCAGCAGCTCCCAGTCCCCGTGGCACAGGGACACCTGCACTGCATCTCGGTGGGAGCTGCTCCACCTAAAAGCATCAGCACCACTTTCTGCTTCCAGGCAATGACAGAAGGAATTAACTGCCCAGCTGCCAACCAGGGAGGAGCAGACTGGGAGCTCTGGATGGTTCACGTGAAGGAAAGCTGAACCTCCCTGGTGAAGATGGTTCCCATGAGAAGACAAAGAGATTCCTTTTATTTTCCAGTCTTTCAGGACACTGCTGTCTGTCGCTCACCACGGGCTCAGTTTCTGCTGCTAACATATAACAACGTTTACCTGGTTTGTCTTTTGCCATTAAGAAGCTGCTGTGCAACCGAGGCACATTTGTCGGCGTCCTGCGTGACCAGGCGGAGGTGCCGCAGCAGGTCGTTGTCCGGGAACTTCTTCATTTCTGATTCTTCTATCAAAGCCTTAAAACTGATGAGACCTTTTGGGGAAGACACTGCGTTAGCACAAGTCTCCCTCCGTGACGGATTTTAAACAGTGAGGTGGAACAGTGCAACACATCCAATATATTTCAACTTCACTTATGCTTTGAATGAAAGCAGCGATTCACAATCTTCTTGCATAACTTCTGGGTAAACGAGAGCTGAAATATTTACTCTAAACCATGAAGTTTAATATGATCTTTCTTGGTTGTCGCAGATGACAGAAGTTGCAAAGGTTCCAAAATCAAAAACTTCAAAACTGCTATTTCCAAAGAGCGTGCTGCAGACAAGAGGTAAGACACTTACTTCTTTTATTGCTGATTTTTGCTTCCAAGGCTTCGTTAACGTTGGAAGCCCACTCGTTGTACGACTCCGCGCGCATCTTCAGTGCATTCATCATTGGATAGAGCTCCTCCAGAGTGTAGCGGTACCTGCGGGAAGCACGGGGCTCAAACTCTGCAGCAGACACAGGGCAGCAGGGCACGCTGCCCGCACAGCGCAGCAGGGATCCGCCACGCACCACGGGGCTCACAGTTGAGACCTGCAACCGCAGCGTGCTCCACCCAACCCACTGCAGTCACACAGCTGCACAGAAAGCACACGGGGGGCATTTGTACGGGGCCACGATGTAAGAAACAGCAGGAAAAAAAGAAGACAGCAGGAAGGAAAGCTGACAAAGGCAAAGCAAAGGTTACTCCGCAAGGACTGGAAGTAATGTAGGCGAAGATGACCTTGCTGCTATAAATCAAAACAGCAAATTAATTTGTTCAGTAATTTCTGCCATTATAGAGCAAGGGTTGAACGCTGAACAGAAAGCGTCTTTGTGCACCAGCACAAAAAAGGCACTTTGTTTTGAGAGCACTGTTTGCAAAGGACTGTCAGGGACAGAACTCAGGGAGCAGCACTGACACAGCACAGGCACCACGGCGCTGAGCAGCCATAGGAAATGCCTCCAGAACACGCTGTTATTCGCCACCCAACGCTTACCCCAGCTTGTACTTGTAGGTAGGGCAGGAACAAAGATCCTCCACGTGATACAGGCACACCAGCAACCCGGGCTTGCAGGGGCAGTACACGGCAGACATGAAACAAGTGGTTTTGCACTTGTAGCACTGCCGCTCGTCATCGGGGAACAGCTCGAAAGCCACCCGCTCCGAGTCCGTCACTCCCTGCAGAAGTGAGAACAAACAGGTGGGCATTCCCAGCTGCAGCATCAGAAGCTGAACGTATGGAGTGAACAGCAACATTGAGAAATGGGATACTAAAATCAGGCAGGCAGAAATCTTGGTGAACGTAAATCAGCTATTCTAAACTACTCAGAGAACGAACACGCTCCTTCCAAAGAGACGCGCGGCCAGCGCCGAGGGGCAGACGGCTCGAGACACACGGCGGCTCCCTCAGCACTGCCCCAATCCATTGCAGCATTGCCACCACTCACCAGCTTCTGAACCTTCTCACGCAGCATCTTCTCGTCATCAATCATAATGGCCATGTCCTTCTGAACAGTCGATGCCACCACGACGTCAAGGACGTCGGCCTTGGAGGCCATTTTGCAGATCATCTCATCATGGGAGAACACGCAGTAGCGGCTCAGCAGGCGGTAGTGCTCGATACACTGGCGACCCAAGGGCAGCTGCAGTGACAGAAATCCCAACGTGAACACAGAGTTCTTGGTGAACAGCACGTTTCAATGCTGATGTTTTATGCCACTAAGCGAAAACTACCGAAGGAAAGGCCGAGAGAAACCCTTCTAGCGGCAACACCCCTAACTCCGCTCACAACACAGGAGGCAGCGAGACCCCCGGCGCGTCCCTGCGAAGCGGGGCTGCTCACAGATGGATGATGGGTGCGGGCTGCTCAGCTGGGGGCAGGGGGAGACCCCGCTGCCTGCAAGAGACCGCAGCGAGGGCCGGCTCCACCACCGCATCACAGCGGCCTCGGAGGGCCCGGAGCTGAAGCCATGCACAGAGGCTGAGGCAGCGCCAGCCCCGGCGTGCAGCTGCAGATGGAACCTGGGGAAGCAGAGACAGCCACAGCTCAGTGCACCCGCCCCTCCAGAACACGCTCCTCCTGACCTGGGGACCAGGTTCACGCCTCAGCACTAACACATGGGCTGTACAACAGCTAGAGAGAGTTTTGGAACTGCACGCTTTATAAAGTTGGTTTTGGAACGCACCCAATCCACGGTGCAGAAGTTCACAGCTTCAGCAAAATTAAAACCCTGATTGAAGCCGCTGTGATAAGCTCTTGGAAAGGTGATCACAAACTCTCCAGCACACTGATTGGTCCGATACACCTAGGACAAAACACAGACACCACCAGGTCAAAGCCAAACAGAACTAAACGCTGTGAAGAGAATAAAGATTTCCAGTTCCCAGTAATTTCTACAGTAACTTCCTATTGCTTTAGCAGATAAGCCCAGGAGCTAATGACTGGCAATCAGTAACTCAGCACGGACAGCCCAGGAAGCAATGGCATTCCTGCAGCCACACGTGCACCCGAGCCGTCCCAGGCCAGCCCTCTGTGCCTGCTGCACCCGGTTTGCTCTGTGACAGCGACATGGGTAAAGCACGGGTGAGATTCCCTGCAACAGCAGCTGAAAGGGAAGAGAAATTTGGAACAGACCCAGGAGTTTGTACACTGCTGTACATCAAATACTTCCAGTGGCAGCCAACCTGCATGGGAGCAGGAGGCTCTTCCTGCACCTTTACATTTTGGACGCTATCAAAGCTCAACAGACCCCACAAATTGTGCCACTTTTTCTACATTTTCCTTAAGCCCCAAGGGCAGCTAGTCAAAACCTGTTCCAGTTGTGAAGGGACACAGTTCCCATGAGAATATGATGGAAACCGATGAGAAATGTTTTGAAACAGCTGAGAACTTATCCGGGAAAAATAAGAGGATGTGGATGACATGAAAAGGAAGAACAGGTTTTGGCCCCGTGACAGAAATTCCATGGCGGAAATCAGACCAAGGGTCTGATTAAACAGGCAAACCAGGAGCTCCTGCCATTGCCTCCCTCTGAGATGCAGGAATACACGACATTGAGGTGGAGCTCCAGAGAAGAGTTTGCCAAGCAGTTCCCAAAGCAATGATCCCATTGCCCACCCGTTCACATGGGCACACTGCACTAGACAAGGAAGATACAACACACGTGGGAACAACCCCAGTATCTCTGTAATAAAAGTCATTTCCATTATCAAACTTAGAGTGGAATTCAGTGCAAATGAAAGAGGGCTGAGTCAGGGGGAGCAGCACAGGAGCCCAACAACATACAGGCACTCCGTGGGCCATCAAAGTATTGGGGTTCATGATGGTGACAAGTTGGTGCAAGAGGTCTGGCTGAGATTCAAACAGCTCTGGAGCAAGCTTCTTCATCACATCCTCCAGCTGTTCTGCTGCGTACCCGGGGGCCCCATACCACGTCTTTGGCTCTCCCCTGCAAGAGTATGGAAAAAAGTTAAAGGTGAACAACCTTGTAAGACACATTTTCCGTCTCCTGCTTGAATACACCACGTCAAGAGAAGGGTCTATCACCAGGAAGGAACATAAGGATTAGGTGCTCCCCTGAATCCTCACAATTTATGCAGGTCCCTCCTCCAGACCCTATGTTCTTCACCGCCCACATTTCGGAGCAGATTTAAATTATTGTGGAAAAAAAAAGAAGTGGGTCACCAAGGATTCCGCTCCTTGCTGCGTGCCAAGCAGCGGGTGACAGCGGTTAGAGCTGTGCCAAACTTCAGCCAGGATACTGAGACCAGGGCTCTGCACTCGAAGAGGAGAGGAGATGGAGAAACAAAGGTCTGAGAGACAAAAGCAGGCGGGACCCCAGGACCGTGAGTTGAAGCTAAGTGGTTTTTAGAACTTGCATGATTTCTAGCTTCACACCGAGCATAATAAAACATCCGATGGGGTGCTCGCTGCGTCTCTCATTTCAAGATCGCTTTAAAAGCTGGGAACGGATGTCCCCTCCCAGAATACGACCACTTGCTCCAGCACAGCGAGCAGCGTGCCAAGTCTAAGGCTGCGGCGATGGAACCGCACGGCTCCCTCCAGCTCTGCCAGCCTGGCTCCAGTTTGCCGATTAAAAAAGGGAAGGGTGAACCAACAGGAGACTGCTCCTCAGGCTGAGCTCATCCCTCACACTCACCAGTGCAGGTAGTTAATGGAATAGCTCCAGTGGTCTTCAATATGCCAGCAGAACGAAGAAAAGCACATTCCCACGTACAGCCAGGGTAATTTCATTCCACATATATCGGCGGTGATGTGAGCGAGAACGGACTGCTCCATCACGGGCATGTTGTTCAAATTCCAGCCACTGTCGAGGTATTCCTGAAAATTGAACGGAGCAGTCACAAGTTTAACAAACGTGAAGTGAAAAAACCAAGGAGGTGCGACTGCCAGAAGAGCACGAGAAGAAAAGCACGGTTCCCTGCTGAACAACGCCAGGGACGGCTCAACCCAGCAAGGAACAAAACCTCCGTTGTCTTGATTCTTTTCAGAAACCTTATCTGACCTGCTATGTTAAAATGAGGTTGTTTTTTGTTTTTTTTTTTAATCTCAAAGTTATTTATTAACATCTATGGTAAACCCGTGGCTTTTAGTGTGCGATCACTGGGTGTTTTATTTCTGCAAAACTGAGGTAATTCTCTTCTTCAAGCACTACACCCGATACACAAAGCAAACACTTTGCAGACCAGTTCCATTATTTTGCTTTGAACCAAAGTGACTTATTGAAGTAAGAGCTGATACAAACGTACACAGTGAACTAATACAGACCCACCTCCTCTTCTGGTCTCACTTTAAATTTCCCATCTCTAACTGGGAACCCACTGCCAAACTCTTTCGAAGCGATATCAGCTCCGTACTCCACGGTGACATCCTCTTCAATGGTGCTAACGAGTCTCCAGAATTCTTTCTCAACCAGCTCGGTGGGGACCATCTAGGAATGAGAAAGAGGAGGATGTAACTCACAGAGGGCAGGTAAAGCCAGCACAGCAGGAACCTCCTCCAGCTCACAGCTCCCCCGAGCCACAGCGCGGCTGCAGCCAGGACGCGCCGTGCCCCTGGGGTCTCAGCAACGCATGGAGCTGGAGAGCGTCCTCTCCTCGCAGACATTTTCTCACAAGTGAAAGAATAAGCAGCCAGTGGAACAGAAAACCACGATGCCACCAAGATCCTAACTCCTCAAAACCACCGGCAAAACCAAGGACCTGTGATCTGGCAATTCTTCCCGTTCACAGCCAGCATTCCCCTCCTCTCCCCCCCGCCCCTCCAGTTCCATGTTTAAAATAAGCACAGAGAATTAAAACTGCATTATGGCATCAGGATGAAAACGTGAACGTACGTGGACTGGCATGTTAAAATAGTCGGACTTGAAGGCATCTGCCATTTCCCCAAACGTGCGGAGCGTGTAGTCTCGTGCTGCTTGCTCAAAACCAAATGCTTCTTGAGGCTTATTGCACTCCTGCAATCACACAGGTAATTATTTCTGTCAGATGTTACTAGAAGACAATCTGCACTTTGATTTTACACAGGTGGGCTAGGACTCCCCGATGCGATAGGGGCAGGCAGGCGGACCCAAATGGAACGTCTGCCTCAGGACACAGAGCCCAGGAGCAGCCAGAAGGAGCAGCCAGGAGCACCCCGACCCTCTGCTCTCCTGAGCTCACCAAGCCACAGAACTTATAGGTGCGTGTGTACAAACACGACTGAGTCAACATGGCAACGTCATCATTTCTTCTTCCTCTAATACAGCTAAGAAAAAAAAAAAAAAGCAAAAGCTTCCACACTGAAGCATATGGCGAGAGTCCAGTTTTAAAAACAAAAGGAAGGCACCCGTTAAAATCCAAAGGGTTCTTTGGAATTTCAGCTGTGTTAACGCACAGCAGACTTGGGTCGCAAAGCATCAAGTGACAGCTACACAACCCGCAGCACACCTGGGCTTCGTTTTACGTTCATCCTCCATCACTTCTCTGCACAGCTATGTGATAACAAATGCTGTTTGCAATCCCCGGGCCCCTGTCCAGAACAGAAACAATTTTCAGGCTGTCTTGCACCGTTTGTCGAATTACCTGAGCCAAACACTGGGGGCACCTCCAGTCCCCTTTGGGAACATCATGAAGGGGTGGAATTAAACAAAAAGTATGGTAACTGTCATCACAGCCATCACACAACAGGAGGCGGTCCTCATCGTTACCACTGCCACATAAGAGGCACACATACAAATCCACCTGCAACAAAAAATGTGAGTACTGAGGGTAAGTGATGGCCAAAGAGCAGCTCGCTCGCTACGTCCCCTGTGCCAGTTAGCAAAGCTCATTGCTAGTGGCTCTCTGCAGTGAAGCCAGACAAGCGTACGCAACACATTATGTCTTTGAAGAGTTCACACAGCCTGCCTCCCAAATTTAAGAGGACTACAGAAGCTGCCGGCTCTTCCATGTTCTTTTTCTCACACAATTCAGCAGGCAGGAGAATTCCAGATCAGCAAGTTACGTGACCTGGAGGTGGTGAAACTCATCTCTGCTGCTCCCTCCAGCTTCGCGGCAGCCCGAAACTTTGCGAGCAGCTTTACTCCACCAGGCACAGACGCTGCTTTGTTTCAACCATGCGATCCAAAAACACAAGTTTTTATTCTGATATAAGTGACTGGAAACGTCACCACGCACCCCAGGGAAACCCAGCAGCCCCTGTGAGCCCCGGGAGCGCGGGGCCTACTCACAGCACTGGTCGGTTTTTTGGGCCGGGCCTTGGATTTGTCCTTCTCCTGCTCCCCCGCGTGCTCTCTCTTCTCAGCAAGTTTCACTGCGCTGTACGTTTCCTTTTCTGGTGCAACAGGAAAAGAAAAAAAAGCCATTATGAAACGTTGAACGCTCAGCGTCGCCGGTTATTATCTATTCTGTTTGTTACTACTTGTTCAGATTGCCACGGGATGTTGGCTTTTTGCACAGGGCTCTCTGTTTCCCTGCTGCAGGCTGCGCTGAGCTGCCTCATTTCAGGAGGGACACGAAGCACTGACACAAACTGCTTGGTTGCATCAAGGCAGCTTCCAAACGCCAGCAGCGCCCACGTGAGCCAGCACCGTCCACAAAGGGAGCACACCACCACAAGCCACAGCTATTGCTATGGCAGTGCTTTAAAAAGCAGAATTCTTTTCTTCAAGAAAGCTCAGCCGTTCACAAAACAAAAGATTTCAAAGCCAGAAAACGACTTTTGCCATAAATTCCATTTTGAAAGTGATCAAAAGCTTTTTTTTTTTTTTTTTTTTTTAAACACTTAGGATCATTCCAGCTGCTGAATTCAAGCCCGACCTCGAACCGAGTTTGAGCACGGCCAGGGCTCGTCGCCGTGTGCCCGCTCACCGTTCTCACTCTTCGGAGGCGCGCAGCCCATCCTGCGTCTCAGGTTGTGTGTCCTGGCCTCTGGAGAATCGGATTCAGTTTTAATGCTGGTTGCCTGATGAAGAGAAAAAGGGAATGAAGAGAACAACAATGAACAAATCAATAACGTCCTGGAATAGAACACTTTGGCTTTGCCAAAACCTTTGCTGCCCCTCGAACTCAGCGCTGCTCGCCCAGGGACGCAGCCCCCCCGAGCTCCCAACACAAGCACTGGTTTTGGTTTTTCTTCTTTTCCTTTTCCAGGTACCACACAAGTCGTGCAGTTACAAATATTTACGTCTGTTTCACCAATATAAACCTCCATTTCCTATCGGCACGCATCCGGGTGCCCCCTCCCTGGAGGGCAGGGCGGGCTGGGAGCAGCCGCTGCGATGGGAGCTGCCCTGCCCGCAGCACAGGGCTGGGACTGCAGCACCTCAGCTCCAGCCCAGCACAAACCCAAACCCAAGCCCAAGCCCAAACCATCCCATGGTTCAGTGACCGGGGAGATACAGAACTCGCACAGCTGCACTAAATGCTCTGTGCCATGAACCCCTGGGGCAGCGCTCCCTGGGTGACGCCTCCACGCCGGCTCAGCACCGGGCTCAGCACCAGGCTGGGCACCAGACTCAGCACCTCACCTCCGCCCGCAGGCGCTTTGCTCGGCGTGCAGGAGGGCAGCTCTCGGAGGGTGGCACCGACTGCCTCTGCGGGATGTCGTGGGGCTTGTACTCCTTGTCCTTCGTGTCACTGGCGAGATCCGGCTTCTGCAGACACTGCGGAGACACAATCGGATTGCCTCACTTCTGCCCCTGCTCCTATTAGAAACTTGGTGTGGAGCAATTTCCTGGCTCGTGTGAGAGAATGCAGAATGGGCCTTAGTATTTACTACGCTGAGTTAACAGAAACAGTATTTGTGACAATTCTAACGTTACCGTTGTGAACCGGTTTCAAAATCCCTTCTTCCTGCCCAGCAACGGGAACCACGCTTCCCAGTGCCAAAACCACTCGTGGCCCCGAGCTGCAGCCCCCAGCACAGCAACAGAACTGCTGGGCCGCACCGGGACGGAGCCTCTGCTGACAGCACAGGGAATCAGACTTTGAGAAACTAATTACAGACAGAGGTGGGGAGGGAAGAGAGGGAAAAGGGGTGCATCAGAAGACAAGCAGGAGAGAGATGAAAAGGAGTGAACGGAAAAGGAGGCAATGCCACGCCAGGCAGAACGCTGCTGGATTTAACGACCCTTCTAAGCTCTGGTTCCTCCAATTACATCCCCACGTGAAACCTGAACCTTCACTAAAGCTTCTCCTCCTTCTGGTAACTGAGGACATACGATCCTTGAAAGCAAATATCTAGAAGGCAAACAGCTTTTCCTAAACAAAGCAAGGATGAAACACGGAAAGAAAGCAGCAAGTAGCGTAACGTGCCTCATTTCAGCAGAGCGTCCAAGCAAAGAAAGCACTTCTCAACAATGGGAAAGCCCACAAGACATCTCCTACATACTATGCTTTCAACAACTGTTTAAGTAGAAACATTTCCCAGTGCCTCAGCCACCAGAAGGCAAAGCAGCAGCACGAAATGGCAGCTCCTTGAGCTTCTGCTTCGTGTAGGTACAACTGAGGGCACGAAGCGCTGTCTTACAAATGAGAACTCCTCTGACCAGCACGGTAAGCTGCAGGCACGTGCCTCTACCAAGGGCCACCAGCTGCCATCTCTCGGCACTTCCCTCTCGGCCAGCAGAGCCTTTTTAGGAAGGTGAATCAGGTCTGGATGAGATTTAGGTTACGGCACAGCCTTCAGAGGAAGGGACGCCATTCCTTAGCTTTGTTTTTGCAGAGAGAAGGAATTGAGCACTGCAGCTACCACCAACCAAGAGAAGAACAGTGAGCGCCGGCGCCGACCTGCTGCAGATGGACAGGGGCAGCTGTGCAGGGCTTCTCCTGGAAGCTGTGCTGGGCAGCACCAGGAGGAACCAGGCGCCTGACCCTGACAGCTGGTGCATCCCATGGCTGTATCCTCTCCCAAGACAAAAAGCAGATGCTGAGACTCCCAGTAAAGCACCGAGCTGGCATACAGGGAAACGAACACCTCCATGAGAAGCAACTGGGAAAGCACCAGTTACTGAGAATAGATGGAAGAAAGCTGAGCAGAATCTCATTGGAGATGCTTTCTCAAACAATGTATTGCAAAACCAGCTGAGCTGGAAGACGACATTGTCAGGAGGGAAAATTTTCACATGGACACATCTGAGAGCGGACACAACATTTCTGACACAGCATTCTCCCTAGCACAAAGATTTTGTTGTCAGCTTGGTTCTGTTCCTACCCTGCACCCACCAATGTCCAGACCTGCACGGGTTCCGTGCTCCGAGGGCTCTGCAGCACGGAGCTGCTCCCTGCAGAGCCCGGCAGCACCGCGCTCCCCCAGCACCAAACCCCTCTTTCGTCCTGGTAGCTCAGTACAAAAGGAGCTGCTTCATTGCTGCAGAAGGAGCTACGCCTGCAGCAAGATTACGGCCTTTATTACTTAGAGTTCAGTGCTCCTCTCTCTAAAAGAGAACATAATGTTAAGGGCGTTTTAAATAAATAAAAATGTCGGCAAACGCAACCTGTTTCGGGTTTTCAACCCTGAATTTTGTTTCTGCGGCCGAACGTTAAGCAAGAAGGATGAAGATGTAAGCTCTGAAGAACTCAGGTCACCCTGCTCCCGATGCTGCGCTGCCTCCTCGCTGCCACCGAGTCCCCACGCTCTGGCACAGCCTCGGTCACTCTCAGTACAGGGGACACAGACCCACAGCGCTGCTGTCCCATCAGAGAGGGACCTGCACCCCTCTGATCTGTGCACAGAACTCTACTTTGCATTTGAGAAACGGCACTAACACCATTACTGCAGGTACGGCTGGTCGTCACTGGGGGGTTCTGTACGCCGCAGAGAGGAAGCATAGAGGCTGCATTCCAGTTGGTCACTACGAGGTTACCTTGAAGAATCCCACTTAGCAGCAACTCTAAAAAAAATTACTCTCGATGACAAGTTTGCCTGTGGCTCGCTACCTGGCTTGCTTCACCACCACAGACTGCACGTTACCAACTGCAGCTGCAGAGCACGAAACGCGGGCGTTGCAAAGATTCCGTCCATACAAAATTAACAGGCTGGCTCCTACGTTCATAGGAGTTGAGTTAGACACAACACAGCTTACCAGCAGGCTGGCTCCAGACTGGAATAAGTTGTAGGGATAGAGAATGCGCTCGTAATGCGCGCGGATGTGCGAACCCACGGCCTTGCCAGGAGCAAATCCCATCCTAGTGGCTATTTTGGTCCATTTCCTCTCTTTGCAAACAACATCGAATCCTCCTTCTTCTGCAACTAGCTGAAAGAGAGAACAAAAGGGTTCCAGGTTTAACGCTGAATTCCTCTCACTGGAATGTTTCCTACGAAATAGGCTCAGAACCAAGCAAATAAGAACCACCCTACGTGTAAAGAAGTGGAGAGCAACATCCCTGGGGGGCGGTGAATCCCTGCCTTGCTCCAGTTAAGCACAAGTTTGCTCCTGACCAGTTTGTTTCCAAGTTCAACTAAAGAAGAGCTGAACATCTCATCCCATCCCCGTGCTGAGGTGAAAACTCCCACAGTAACATCTCCTATGATCTTGTCACATTATCTCAGTCGGCTTAGATAAAGTAACACATTTCCAGCCTAGATACAGCCCCAAATCCTGAAAGCTACAATAACACAACATCGTCCTCAGCAGAGTTCCCCGTTCTCGCAGCCTTACTCTGTTAAGCTGAAATAAATCCAAGATCTTCCTCTCCACGTGCGGAATTTTCAGCGTACATCCCTGGAGCTCCCAGAACTTTGCGATCTGGTCCAGGAAGTTCAGCTTCACGCGGGTCTGGGCCTGGAAAGCAACAAGTGAGCGGCACGCCGAGCACGGGCCACGTTTCCTCCCCCAGTGCTGGTGAAGCTGCAGCCCCTGCTGCCTGCCCGCCCCTGCCAGCGCTGCCTTCCTCCAGCCTGAGCGCACGTGAGCAGTGAATGGAAGTGCTTGCAAACAGATTCCAACCACATTTTCTAATCGTTTCTCATTATTTTTAAAGCACTCTCTACGTCCGTCGTTTCTTCTGCTCTTAAAAGATGCTGTACGTGTGCAAAACGCAGGCAGAAAATGTATGGTGCTTGGGAATTTGAGTTCAACCACTTACACGTGGAATCGTGTGCCTTTAACGAGCATTAATTTCACTTTAATGGCTGGTATGCCTCTGTCTAATTGCTGGAACACAAGGATTTCTGAGTGTTAACTCAGAGCTGATGCGCAGAGGTACCAAATGCTGTTGGCTGAAGTCACACAGAGCTCAGGGGCAGCCCACGGAGAAACACAATTCAAGAAAGGGGAAAAAAAAAAAGCGAGGGCAGCGCGGCTTTGCAGCTTACCTCCAGCTCATTGAGCCGCTGGATCCGCGGCGTGAAGTGGAGCTTGTCAACATCGCACGCAAACGGAGGCTGCCAGTCCTGGGAAAACAGAAGTGCCTCATCAACAGGGCAGAGCGGAGCCGCGCGGCACGGCCCCGCGCCACGAGGCAGGAGAGCTCGCACTTCTTAATTCCTGGTTTGCAAACACCCAGGAGCAGCCGGAGCGTGAGCAATTAAAGCTGATCATCAGCACCGAAACCAAACCCCTGCAAACCGCCAGCGTTATTTGTAAATACGACTACAAAGCGATTTTATCTGTCAGATCTCTGACATCTACCACGTGCCGTCGGTTTGGCACCGCGCGGCTTCGCTGAACTGCGTTAGATTTGATCTGAACTTGACAGTAATTTATTAGTTATAAAGCAATCTGATTATCACTCATTACGGAATGAAGATAACGGGCGCAGCGCTGCTGATGGCGGCGTGAGACGGGACAGCTCTGCACCGGGACGACGCGCGTGTCCTCGATGCCTGCCACGCATTCAGCAGAGACGCGCCCGTGTCAGCAGCTGCGTGCTCCTTGTTTTAGCAGGGATATGAGAACCAGTGCCACAGCAGCCATGAGCAATGCGGGAGGCAGAGACCTGCCGCGCCAGGAACAGCAGCAGAGCCCAGCAGGGATGTGGGAGTCACAGAGCGCGCGCAAACCCGAAGGGCAAAGGCCTCGCAGCCACGTGTCTTGTTAAACACACGGGAAGCAGAACCAACCCCAGGTCAGTAACAAGACGTGGGATCCTGCAAGCGTTTTTGGTGCATCACAGCTAAGCAAGGTTGGGATTAAAACCGGGAGCTGGATGACAGCAGCGGGTCAAGGTGACGCGCTACTGAGGACGGTCAGCTCCGGACGCAGCGCGTGTGCTCCTCCATCATCGCCGCCCCACAGCGCTGAGGCTGCTCTCCCACCCCCAGTGCTCTCACACAGCTGGATGAGATCAGCCCTGCTGTTATCGACTCTGCTTTGTTTGCAGAACACCCACCCACAGAAGCTCAGGTCTGACCAAGGAAAGCCCCGCGCTCCCGCCAGCCTGCAGGCTTACCAGCCGCCGGGCAGAGCCCTCGGGAACCGCGCCGCTTGGTGCGCGAGCTGCTCAGTGCATGGGGCCGTGCTGCCCTGCACGCTGCATGGCGGGGGACCACAGGTCCCTGCAACCCACACCATTGTCCTGGGGCTCCGGGAACACGTCCACAGCTCTCACTGCAGAACCAGCTCCATACCCGCAGGTCAGGACGCAGCCCCGCAGCCCGGCCCAGCAGCGCAGCACGCAGACCCCGAGCCAAGCAGCCGCGGCGTCACCGCTGCTTCCAGTGAGCTGCTCCGCAGCCGAGTTTCAATTTTCCTTCTCCCCCGTCCCACCTCAGTCCTTATTACTCAGAAACCTCGTCTGCCTTCTGCCCAAGGAGCTGTCCCCAAGTGCTTCATGGACACAATGCTCACGACGCCTCTCCATACACAGCTCGTATCCTTTTGCTCCCCTACACACAAGCAGCTTTCCAGTGCTGGAAGTAAAGATCCTCCTCTGGATTTTGTTCTGAAGCCTCTCCTACTTCTTTGGCATTGTTTGAAAATCGCAAGCAGCATTTAGATGCAATCTTTCCCACGTCAGACAAAAAAAAAAAAAAAAAAGACACATCACTTCCATTATTTTGCTAGACAGCATCGTAGTAGGATCCAAAAGAACATCTCAGCAATTCCTGCCATAGAAACACGCGTTCCTTCAGTTAACACAGCACTTCTCTGCTTGCCGGGATGCCCACCCCGCACACATGACCTACATTCTTTGTTCCCAATCCCTTTGCAAAGGTGTGACGTGACTGCTGGCGGAGGAAGGCAGCGCGCTCCGTGTTTCCGTAGGTTCGCTTTGGGTGCGTGTTTTCATGCACGTACCAATAACACGCACAGGACCCCTGGATCATCAGAGAACCCCTGCAAAACCGATCTGCGCCGTTCATCACCGCAGCGGGGCCAGGGGTCACCCGCAAAGCTCGCGTCAGGAGGGAACTAATCCCCCCGTGACCTGCTTGGAGCTGGTGCTCCGCAGACAGGGCCCTGGGAGCAGGCAGTGCTGGCGGCAGAGCTCCTCGGTGAGACGAGCTCCTCGGTGAGACGAGCTCCTCGGTGAGACGAGCTCCTCGGTGAGACGAGCTCCTCGGGGCTTTCTCGTTGGAGATCAAACCGGGCTCTGTTATGGACTGCAGATTAACAACGGAAAACCAAATCGCAAATCCTTCGCACCAGAAGAATCGCTGCCAAGCGAGGAGCTTGCAGCACCGAGCAGCTCTCCAGACTCAGGAGTTTCCATGCCAGTTCCAAACATGGAGAGCAACGAAAGCTCCGGGCAGCACAATGGTTCTCGAGTGGCACGGATCGAGCACCCGGAGCTCCGTGCTGGAAGGGACCGATTCCAGGCAAGGATCTCTCGTGGTTCTCCAAGCACACTCCTTGGGAAAGTTTTCAGCATTTCCCAAGTGCAGGAAATACATCACTGGCAGCGCTGCGCCGCCACCACCGCCACAATGCTCCTTCTTCCCGATGCCCTGAGAACTAAAGACAGGGGACACCACTGAGCAGGCTTCTCTGACCTTCCCAGGCTCCGCTATTGGGGCGGGTGCAGGGATGGGTGCCGTGCCGCTCCACCCGCACCTCCAGCACCTGAGGCTGCCACAGCTCTCAGCAGAAGCGCTCACTTCAATGGAAACCATTTTATTTTTCTGTATAAATGGAAACCTATCAGCCGAGGAGGAGGGATTTTAAATGCAGATCAGCTCCGGGCTGGAGCAGAGTTGGTAGCGCATCCTTGTCCACCAGGCGCGGCCCTCCCAGCCCAGAAGTGCTTCAGGTTTCACCGCTCCGGCTGCGCTACGCTCGCACTGCATTCCCCCCACAGAACGGCTCGGCACATCTCCACGCCCGCGCTCGTCGTTGGAGCTCTTTAAAATCCTCCAAGGAGCACACAGCTCTGGCTGCAGTGCCCTCCTCAGCACCGTCCCTGCTCCCTGCCCCGCTCACCAGCTCGGCCAGCACCGGCACCGCGCTGCTCCCCACGAGGCTGGCGCCGTTTCCCTACAAGCCCCACTCCCTCTGGCTCTGATCTCAGCCCCTTTGTTCCTAAAGGTAAAACCTCACCCTGAGTCCCCCCCGTGGGAGGTTCCTGTTTCATCACATCCAGGGCCCAGGTGAGGCAGTCGGGATCACCCCACAACGACTTACCCCCACGACCCCGCGATCTGCATGAGGTCGTTTCTATCGTCCTTCCAGACCCTTCCATGGTAATCATTGGTTGAGGTTCTGAAAGCCCATTAAAACCCATCCTTCCCCATAATTCCTCATTAATAGCCGAAATAATCCGCGATTCCTTCAGCGCGTTATCAATTTTGCAGAATAACGACGATTGTAATTAGAATCCTGACACACACTCAATTAGTTTACAGCCCTCAGATCACAACTGACCCACGGAAACCAACAGAACCGATGCCAGCCCTGCCCACCCCGCGCAGCGAATGGCCCGTACACCCTGAGAACTTAAAGCCAGGAGCACAAAACTCCTCTCCAAGTTTCCCAGCGCTGTGAGATCCGCTGGAAGATGAGCTGGTAACGTAAGAGAAGTGCAGAGCCAGTTCCTTCAGGGTTCCAGGCACACGCATGCAGATTTCCTTCCTTTTATCAGGGCACACTTCAGGTTACTCGGGAGTTGCAGCCGCCCTTCTCCGTACTCACGTTATTCGAAGCACAGTCCGAATTTTCTCACTTCCTATGTTCAGCCATGGAAAGCTACAGTGCTTCCAGTATGTCGTACAGCACTTTAGATTTTGAAACCGACGATCGTGGCAAGGAAAGCTGAAGTAATTGTTCTCGGTTATTTCCTCACCGCAGCAAAGCGGCTCCGCTACGCAATGGGAAGAGGAGTCCATTCTCGAGCAGAACTGGAGCAGAACAGCATGACACGCTCTACTTTTTACCTTTTATTCTCAAAGCTATGCTGGAAATCTGAGGGAACGTTTACTTCCACTAATTAATATTAAAAAGCCGTCTACGTCAAACAACAGCCACGCTGTTCTCCAGCAGCATCACACTTCATCCTTTGAAGTGCCCCTCCAAACGCAGCGCTCCCAGAACGCGGGGCCAGCCCTCGGCACGTCAATTTCTGGACAAACTTACCACGGAGAAACAGAAATCTTAATAAAGGCCGCGTTCAGCTCATAGAAGGAATTCCAGCTGCAACAAAGCACGCGATGGACAAGCTGTGCACCACCTGCTGCTCCGCAGCCAGGTCTGCACCTTCAGATCAGCGGCACAGAGTCAACGCGATTCAACGTCGCGCAAACCCCACCAGGCGACTGCGGGCAAAGCCTGCTCCCAGCACACGCAGCCGCACTGCTGCCCCGTGCTCAGCGCAGCCAGCAAGAAGCCCCCAGCTCGCTTCTCCACGTCGTACACTGCAGGGCCAGCGAGCAGCTACTGCTGCGTCCTCCACAGGACAACCATTTCCAGTCCAGAAGAGGATCACACAATGGTTTGAGGTGGAAGGGGCCCTTAAAGGCCGCCTGGTCCCACTCCCTGCAGTGCACAGGGACACCCACAGCTCCAGCAGTGCTCAGAGCCCTGCCCTGACCACGGGGGTCTGCAGGGACGAGGCACCACCGCCTCTCCGGGCAGCCTGTGCCGGGCCTCACGGCCCTCAGTGTAAAGAGCTTCTTCCTTATATGCAATCTACATCTCCGCTCTTTTAGTCCGAAACCACCTCCCCTCGTCCCATCACACAGACCCTGCTATGGAATCGTCCCCTTCTTTCTTACAGACCCTTCAGACACTGAAAGGAAGAGTTAACACTGGGATTGCAGCGTCCCACAGTCACCAGGACAAAAGCAAAACTAAGCCACCAGCGATGACTGGAACAAACTGGAGCGAAGAGGAAGAAAGCTTCTTTGGAGCGCTCAGGTGGAAATGGTGAAATTCCAGCACAAGCTCTCTCTCCTGTAACATCCCTGGACATCCCCTCATCCAGCACCCACTCCCCCCCCCCGAGACATCGGGTGCTCGCTGTGTCCCTCACAGAACACTGCACTGCTCCCAGGCCTCCAGCACTGAGCAGCCACCACAGCTGTTCTCCTGAGCACCTCGGGTGCCCGCTCACACACAGCTCCCATGGAAGGAGACGTCCCCGACCTTTGGAGAACGCGGAGCTCTTCCCTTTGTGGACCTCTCCTCAGCACCGCTGGGCACCGCCAGCCTCACGTAACACCACTCCATGCTGCGGTCAGATACAAGAGCACAGGTCTATCAGCCGATAATTATACAAGAGTTTAAGCCTAAATCAATGCAAAAAGGGATTAAATTCTGAATTTTTTCCAGCGTGGGTCCTGGATGGGTCATGGCACAACCCTGGCAGCACATGGGTCGAGCCTGGAGGCAAGAGCCCCACTTGGGGGGGGTGGAGGGGGAGGATTCCCACACTTTGGGCGCTGCTAAGCAGCGCGTTCCACTGGAACGTGCACAGTGTTGCAGAAAGGCCGGTATAACTTGCATCTTACCTGCTATAAACCACTGGATCCTACAGAAAAGAACAACAACTGAATATTCATCGCGCTCCTGTCTTCAGGAGGAAGGCCAGGAACTACGTCAAGCGCAGGGCTCGCAGGCAGACCAGAAAGGGCTCCCTCTATGCTCCAGGCCGGCGCAGGCACGGCCACGCACCCATTATCTGGGGGAGGTGGGAGCTGAACTACGCGGCGTTCCACCCTCGGAGCTGCGACTGCTTCTGCCCCACTTCTAAACACGCTCAGCGAAACATCTGGTCACAAATACAGAGGGATGGCGGCCTGGTAGTGAGCGGAGATGAGAGCATGCCGGGAATGGTACTAAGTCATCTGTTCCTTCAGAGAGCGGCTCACCCCGGCTCTCTAACAGATAACACAGCTCAGAAGGAGCTTTTACCATCGGGCTTCGGTTTTTGTGTGCAAGCAGAGGAGAAGTGTAGACGAGGTCCTTAAAAGAACCCACAAAAGAAAAGAAGTCTCCATGAAAATTCTGTTCTGCTCCCAGTTGCTGAACTACTGTTGACAAAGCGTACTCCAAAAAGATTATTCTGCTCAAAAAGATTACATAAGTTCAGCGCTGGCCGTATAATGAAAACCATCTCATCCCCTTAACCATGCCAGCACCGCTCGCTTCTAGCCCGGGATGGGCTCAGGGCGTTGTGTGCTGCCCACGCTGCCCCTGCAGAGCGCGGCGAGGAGCCCTGCTACCCCGTCCGGCACAAAGATCCCAACCAGCAGCAACTTCAGCTCGGCAAAGGGACGGCCGCCCACAGGAGCCCCGGCAACGAGCGAGGCGCGGAGCTGAGGAGCACGCGTTTCGGAGCGGGACTGCTCTGAACTCCGAGCGATGCTCGCCGCACTCGAGGCGGCAGAAGCGCCCGGCCGGGCTCAGCCCTCGCTGCCGGCCCTCCCGGCCGCTGCCATCACGTTAACTGCCCCAAGGCGGCCGCGCTCCCCTCCGCTCACCAGAGCGAATCACCCAAATTAAGATGATTCACAAATGTCTGTTAATTAGATTTTCACGCCGAGCCCCTCTCCCCGCCATTCGGGTTGATCATCCCTGTAATGGAACTACCCAGCGCGGCTGCACAAACCGCGGGGCTCGGATCGAACGCTCCGCAGCAAACGGGGTCAGCTAACAAAAGAAAATCGGAGCCCACAGCGCAATTGCGAGCGCACCGCGCCGCGGGCCTGGGCGATGAGGATGAAGACGAAGGCTCGTGACTCTTCCCACCGAGGATCGCATTCTAAAATGGTGGCCATGTCTGCCTGGGATTGGGCGAGCGGAGCCGGCAGCCAAACTCCCGGCGGAGGAGCGCGGGGTCGTCCAACTTGCGCGGCGTTACCTGCCCGGAGCGCGCGGAGCCGGGCGGGAGCGGGGCCGGGCCCAGCGGGGAGCGCCGAGCGGAGGGCCCCGGCCCCACAATGCCAACATGGAGGGCAACACCCGAGCGCCGCTCAGCCGGCGCTCCGCACCGGGGCCGCTCAGCCCCGGCCGCGCTCCGGGACGGCGCCGGGGGCCGCGCCGGAACTTTTCGGGGCCGAGCAGCGGGGGGAGGCGCGGAGAGGCCCCGGCGGGGAGCGCGGGGAGGCCGGGTCAGGGCTCCCCCCCGCCGAGGGCCAACTCCGGCACTTGGGAGCGACTTGGTCGGCGGCCGAGGGGCGGACGGGGGCGGCGGTCGGGCCCTCTGCGGCCCCGGGGGCGGCCAAACTTCCGAGCGGC
>NC_034433.1:537607-574718 GCF_002078875.1 Numida meleagris | reverse complement strand
CCCCGCGGCCCCGCCCCCACCCGCTCCGGTGCCGCGCTCCCCGCGGAGCGGATCCGCGCCGGTGGTGCCGGTGCCCGCTCTCCCCCGCACGGCTCAGCGCGCCGGGCCCCATTCCCGCACACGCGGATCTCGTCCTGCCGGCTCTGGGGGCCCTGGGGAGGATCCCGGCCGCAGCAATTCACACCCCCCCCCCGCTGCCCCTCTGGGCACGGCCGCCATGTTCGGAGCGCGGCCCGTTCCCCGCGCTGTGGCTCTGCCCTCCTGCTCGTCACCCAGCCCTAAGAACTGAGCCCCGCTTTTGTTACACAAAACCACGCTCGTGGCTTTAGCGAAACACCAACGACTGGCCTAAAGCTTCATCCCTTTGAGTCAAACCCATCCAGCGTTACCAAAACGCCTTCGTTACCCCCACAGCCCCCCCCGCTGCTCTGTCAGCGCACAGATCCCACTCAGACACGGAAAGGAGGCACCAAGCCCTGAGCAGCTCCACGGCCCCCAGGCCGATACCATCCACAAACAGCGCCTGAACTGTCACCGTGTCAGGTTCCCACCCCTCAGTTGTTCCCGTAACACAGGAATTTAATTCATGACATTGTTTAAGGGAAGGAGGAAGTCATAAAACTACCCCAGCGCCTGCTCCCCATTTGAGTAAGAAGCTTCTGCGGGTCAAGATGGAGACTTCTCACTTAAGAACTGAAATGAAAACTGCATGGAAGAGACAGGGAGGGGAGAGCGCCCGGGCTGCAGCCCCCGGCCCTGGAGCGGCACCCACCGGGTGGGCAGCAGGGCCCAGCAGGCACCTGCAGCACAGATTGCCACCGCCCAGGGCCCGGCCCAGCACCAAGCTGAGCTCTTCTACAGCTTTGTCCTGGCAGAGATGAGCTCCTCCCAGCACCACACCCCGACCTCACCCCGAGGAGCCGGCCGGGCCCAGGTCTCAGCCTGGGAGCCCCCAGCTCGTGGAAGCAGCTCCAGGTGGAGGGGGTGCTCCAGTTTTATCTGCAGGGGACGGAAGGTGGAGAGCCACTGCCCTCTGCAAAAGCAGGAGCAAGTTTAGGGAGTCAGAAGTCTCAACCCATTTACATGAAGTACATCACAGCTGTTCTGTACTCACTCTCCTGTTCTGTTATACTTTCATTTTTACACCAAGGGTATCTCCACTAGTAATCACCTAATACAACAGTCTGGGGAGAAAACTAAGCGACTTCATTGCCTTAGAACAGCTGCTCTGCACCATACCCAGAACTCAGGGGTCCCCAGCATGGAGCAGAAAGCTCTGAGCAGCACGACTGCTGTGGCTGTGCTTGGGACTGCCCCAGGAGTTTCAAGGATGCTTAAACACTGCTGTGTATCAGAAGCCACCAAAGTCTTCTTGGTGATGGCTCCCCAAGGACTCATTCCATCAGAACTGGAAGGGCCATGTTTAGAAGGACCATTTCTGCTAATAGAATCAGGTACAAAGCCTCCTATGGGACCACGATGGAAAAATACAGTGTAGGCGCTTTAAATTGGAAGTTATTACAGGGGAAGAAAAAACACTACAAAGATGTTAAGGTGATCAGAGCAAGGAGGAAAGTTAAGAAGAGGGCCCCCAAAAATAACAATGTTGTTCCTTGGAGGGAAGGTGAGGTGGTCCAGGTCTGGAGAGGAAGAGAGCAAATCGTGAAGTGTAAGCCCTGGAGGGTCCTCATCAGCATCTCATCCTCCCTAAGTGCTCATCAGCACAACCCGTACTTGTGCACACTGCCTCTGCTCATACCCAACTTCTGCTGCGACATCTGCAGCGGTCGCTGTACTTGGTGGGTCAGTGGCACAGCACTGTCTGACTCTGGAATCAATAGCTCTGGATTCTGTGATAAAGCAGCACAGCGCACGTTACAGAAAGAAAGGCAGATTCCTCCCAGCTGGAATGAGAATGCACGCATTCCTTAATGGTGTGGTAGTCCTCTTTGTTTCCAGGGATGTGCTATAGAACTAAAGCGTACACCCAGAAGGGGCAGACAAGATCAGGAGCTGCTAGCAAGAAGCAGGACCTCAGCCAGAGGAAGGCACCGCCTGTCCCAGCAGCCTGGGCCCTGCTCAGCTCCATCCCATAGCACAAGAGCTCCAGCCGCAGCTGGTTCCTGTGGCACCCCAAGCCCCAGAACAACGGGAGCACCAGGAACTGAGATGAGCTCTAGGAAAGACCAGACCCCAGGCCTCTGAGCAGACAAGATATCTGCAACCCTGGGCATTTCAAGTTCCGGACAAACCTAAAGTGCTCCCAGAGGCTCAGAAATCAGCAAGACTCCTGAACGGATGCTAACGTTACAGGAGCTCCACCGCAGGGTTACCTAGACGCAGGCTGGAACAGATCCCGCTCGAGTCCAAGGCAGTTTCAGACCGCAGTGCCCAGGGAGGCTCAGTACCACATACTGAGTCCACAATCAGCTTTTCTCCTTAAGTCATAGATAAGTGAACTCCACTGAAGCCAAAGCACTCACTTCAACAGCAGATTTTTGCCTAATTAAAATACATGCTCACAGCATAGGGCAGGGAGGGAAACATGCTGAGCCTTTCAGCTCTTTAAGAAAATAGATTCTTGGGAACAAACAGATTTAGTAAGCAGAATGTATGACAGATCAAACCAAACCAGTTTACCTGGGCAAACCAGCCACTTGTATGAGCCTGCAAAGCAGTCTTAATTTCATCATCAAGGCTAGAAAAGGGTTTTACATTTTCCAGAATGCCAGCTGCTCTAAGATGCTGATGCATGTCATTCTTTTGAGAAAAAAAGATTAGCAGCATTAAGTGACTGCAATCTCAGGACCCTGTTTAGGAACAGGGAGGGTTCTGGAGGAGAAATTCTGGAAATTTCGTTAACACAGCTTGCAGACGTTGTGCTGACTCCTGCTGTGGTGCCAGGGACCCAGACTATTTGGCTCCCACTTTGTCTTGGCTGATTTGAGTCCCAACAGCAGCATTCTCAGATGGATGAGAATCAGGAACTTTGCCTGGAACTTTTGCTACAAGAGAAGACAAGCATCAGTTTCAATACCCAGTTGTCTTGGTGCTTTTTCCCCCCAGAAGCTGAGCTCCAAACCCTTGCCTTGCTATGTGCTGGCTGACAACATGCAGGCTTCACATCTGCGCCGTGCCTGCCGCACTCGGGGGAAGCCTAACAAGCACCACAAGCTCTTAACTCTTCAGGCTGCAGGCTGAACATGTCAGCTACAGGAAACCACGCGGAGGGGCCATGCTGAAGGGGCAGGCAGGAAATCTGAGCCCCGACTGTGGGCTGCGCTGGGCTGACCGAGGACGGAAGTCCCACAGCTGCACACAGCTCCTGGTGGGGACTATGTCAATAGGCAGGTAAAGGCAGATGGTGAGCACGTGGAGGTCTAGAATACTTCTGTTCAAGTATGCAAAGTCCTTCGCAGTTGTGCAACTCCCTTCAGCATTACTTTCATTAACAAAGTTTTTAAAGTCCCATACCCTCTCATTAGCTTCTATTAAAGGCTAAAGAGAGCCTTACTCCAGATCCAGGGCCAGACCACCGCAGGCACAAGGATAAGCAAACCAGCGCGGCACAGGCAGAGCTGAGCTCTGTTTCACACGCCTCTCTTCACTCTCCAGCAGCTGCTGACTCACTCTCAAATTACAGTTGTACCTGCTTACTCTCCGGTGTGCTAATAGCACATGGCAGTGTGGGACGCAACCCGCTTCCAGGCAGGACGTGCCGAGGGTGGGATGCTTCTGGTGAAGCGCGGAGGCTGACGAGGGACCAGTCATCCGCAGAGCACTTGGAGTCAGCGAGGGCGAGGCACAGCTCATTATCTTAAAGGTAGTGTCTAAAATAGGTCAGAGTAATCTAACCCTGAAAACCCCCTTGCTTCTTTGCATCAGCTGTGAAGGGAGCCTCGGGTGACCAGCTCAGGCCCAGACCTCAGGGCCAGGGAAGGCAACCCAGCTATGCAGCCCCCTCAACACAGCGGGGCGAATGGAAAAATACAACTTGCCATGATGCTCAGAGCTACAAAGCACATCTTTCTTAAAAAGGAAAAGGTAACTGCAGTGAAACAAAGCACCATCACTACCGTTCCCCCGAGTGTCTGAACTCAGCTGTGGTTTCTGCATGGGTTGAGTGGAAACAGCAATAAAAAACCCACGGAGGAGCCCGTCCCTCCTGCCAGCCGAGCAGAGCCCACTATCACAGAGTGCAGGCACACTGCACCACCGCAGATAAACCCACTGCCCTCCTCTCCACCACTCAGCGACACTACACAGGCCCAGGCAAGGAGAGAAGCTGGTCTGGTAATAAGCATTTAATTAAAGCTTACAGCAGAGAAAGAATGACAAACTACTGTTCAGGTTCCAAGCGGCAAGAGTGCACAGTCATTTAAGCTCTCATAATTCACTAAAATACGCTAAAAATGAGTCTAAGAGTAGACAGACAAGTAGTCAGAATAAGAGTGGGTTTTAAGCCGCCATCATTCACAGCTGGAGAGCCCTGGAAATATTACTTACAGAGAGGATTTAAGCATGGTTGCAGATTGCTCAGATACATTGGAGGATGTGTAAGAGCCGCATGAATTAAAGCAAAGGAAAATATTTCAGATAGTATTTCAGATAACACTGATGACATGTGAAATGACCATGTTAGCCAAGGTAGCAAGAAACCACATGAATCACAAGCAGGCAGAAAGATGCAGAATCTGGTAGATGGCAGGCAGGCTTAAAAGCAGCTGGTGAGCCAGAAGGCATTTGAAGAAGAAAGGATGTGATTAAATAACCTGGCAACGGAAAGAATTTAGGAGTTCTACAGGCAATAAACTCCTAAAATAAACATAAATCAGACCCCTCAGAACGCACCGCATTCGGGGGGGTTTTCAAGTGGCTTTTCCAAAAATCTGGACTCCCCTGGCAGGCCTGGCTTCCCACGTCCATCCCTGCAACCCTACAGGCCCAACAGATACGAAGTTTTCAGAACACCCAACTGATGAGCATCTTTTGCAAGGGAGTACAGGACTGAACAAGAAAACAAGCTGCCAGTGGCAACAAGCAGAACTGTAAGGCTTGCTCCTGATCTGCCAGCACCTACAGTTGCCAAAACATGGGTGTATCAGCTCTGAGGTGCTTTAGAAGCACGCCGCAGAAGACGCATGCGAGTATTTAATACAGCTGATCAAAAATAAACAAGGTCTAAATCAATGTGCAGACAAGCTGTCCCTCTCAACCTTATCACTTCAATTTAATACAGACACGCTTACTAGACACCAAATACTTGTAGGCACTGTAGATAATGAAGCCAGTGCACATATGCTGCAATAGACAAAGCTGGAACTTAAACACACTGTTGATATCTGTAACAGCAGTGAACAAGTAAAGAAACAGCCAGAATTTGAAAACAGGAAGATAAACACTAAGAAGCAAAAAGAAAAAAAAAAACAAGAAACAGAAGTACTTAGTGTAGAAGGGCCAGTAACTGCTGCCTGAGTAAGAGATAATCCATGGGTGAGGAAGCCCTCCATTTCTGGGTGCCATATGTGCTCGCTGCAAGACATTAACACTTCTCAAAAATATTTGTGGACAGCAGCAGAAACTGCTCTATAACACACCGAGACGTGACTGGGACACTTCCACTAACGCGCGCACATGCTTCTGCCTTCCACATCAACACTCCATTTAAGTTGTGAAGAACAAAGACAGAAACCATTTTGCCCCAGTCAGCACCCAATAATTGAGGCTGGGGTTCAGCTGCAGCTGCCCCATGGCACCCCAGCCCTCCCTCCTGCCAGCTGTGGCACTCAGCTGACCCTGTGCCGAGCCACCAGTGCTTGCGAAGCTGAGAGAAGGCTTTGCCCTTCTCCCTACCCCAAGAACAGATTCATTTTCTTATCTATTTAACACAAAAACAGCGCCAGAGCCAGAACAAGCACAGAGACAAGATCGCCCAGTGATGGAGGAGGGAGTACTAGGGAGCACTGGGATGCAGTACTCAGCAGCTTAGGTTGTCCCACAGCAGCAGGCACAGATATTCAACCAGAGCTGAAAGCAACTCTGCGTGCAACGCAGCTTTGATAGCTAATGCAGAATTGCACAAAATCGACTCCAGAACCGCTGGAAGACAATGGCATACTAGAAGTGTTTCATCAGCTTCTCTTTCGAACAGTGCATACCTGCAGCGCTCACCCGCAGCACGCTCTGCCAACTGGGTTTTGACATAACCGAAAAGCCACAGATCTCTACTCTGAGAACTGCCAAGTGAAAAGCAGCTCTTACGAGCGGTGATGGTGCAACCGTAGAGCTCACACAAAAAATAACATGGTAATGCTTCAGGTCTTGGCAGTCTTCTTCAAGAATACTGCTTGGAATGCATTTCCAACACGAAGCATCACAGCACGCCACTTACAGCGTGAGTGAAACCAGTGAAAGAGGAGCTGGAACAAACACTGCCAGCCAGGAACCTCGGGGAGGCCTCTGTCCTGGAGAAATTCATAGCAATGACAAAAAGAGGCAGGGTAAGCACAGATGGAGGAAGTCTGAGATGTTTTGCCAAAGGGACTCACCTGTTCCAGCTTCTGCCTCTAGAATTCAAAGCAGTTCTGGACTGCACACCTTCAAGAGGCAGATACTGCAGAAATCATTCACGGAACTCTAGGACCAGCCCCTTGAAGACAGAAGGCCTGTTTTCTGTTCTTCCCCCTACCCCTCTCGGTACTGTAAAAGAACCCTAGCACACCTAACACTGACTACAGATAACTCATTTCCAGGTCTTGTAGTTGGAAGAACAGATCTTATCCAGCAAACATAAGGCACAGGAGTTTGGCAGTTACAAACCGCCCGGGTACCTCCTTCCCCCATCTCTGTTTGATGAACTGCTGACTAGCAAAGCTCACCAATGGATTTTCAAGCAGCAATGTGCAGAGACTAGCAACTAGTGACTCCCCTCACTATTACGCTGTGGGAAAGGCACAAGGCAATCCAGAGAATCCTTAATACCAAGCCCATCCACCACGGATCACGCTCACTTACTGATTCACCTTCCAAAGACAGACTTTCCTGAACAGCCTCTGACAGGACAGATGTTTGACAGGTCATAGACATCAGAGGCACAAAACCACTTCCTGAACTTAATGGGAAGAAGTCAGCTCTGTAAGATGGCACCAGCATGCGCGCTTGCATGCTTGTTACATGCAGAGTCCACAAAAACCCTCATAATTTTATGATACAATTATACTGTGGCATGCTTACCACAGAAATTAAAATTGTGTATATTTCTATGTAATATAGGTATCAACACATTAAAAGTTATTGCCTCATTCAGAGGCAGAACGGGTGGAAATGAAGCTCTTGCAGTGTTTCCCTGCCATGGCACCAGAACCAGCTCAGCACAGACCTACAGGGACAAGCAGCAGCTCGCAGGCCGGCTCACCAACCTGCAGGCAGGGCAGCACGGGGGCCTGCTCGCTTCCTCCTCCTCCACCCCGTGAGTCAAAGTTGCTCTATCAGGTTAGAGCCATTAACTGCCAATCTCAGCACCGGAAGAAAGCTGTGTCACCACGGGTGAAGGTAAATTTAGCTCCCACTTGACAATGCCCACGCTTCTGCCAGTGCCAGCAGGCACGTAGCTGCCTTCAAAGCAGAACTACGGGGATGCTCCTTACCCACTAAGACACACTCAGCAGCATTTTCCTGCTGTAACTATCTCTCCTTCATATCTGAGAAAAACAGTCTTATCTTCACACGCTACAAGTATGACTACACCGAGAGGGTTAAGTGCTCCCTATTAATGCAACAGCATGTTTCTCAATGCTGGCACCAAGAAAAATAGCGTGCGACGCAGACGGGATGCGCAATGTTTGTAGCATGAGCCCGATGGTTAACAGATGACAAAGCATCTCTTGCTAAACCTATCAGCGGCAGCTTATCATTTTTCAGCTTGTTATCTTAAGACTACGCTACATGTTATTTTTAACATGTGAAAGCATAATGCATCTCCAACCTGATGGCCACAGTGAGCAAGACGCCCCAGCTGGTTCCAGGCTTTCAAAGAACTCGGCACTCAATGTGCTGAGTCCTTTCACAAGAATGCTCTGAAGCACCATGTCCTGCACAAACCCATCCATCACCGCACACGGAACATTCTGACATACTGCAAGTCACCTCCCATCAGGTAAGAAGCAGTTCCTAAGTAAGGGTAATCCACGTGTACAATAAAACAATAAACTGTACCAGCAGGAAGCTGAGCAGGCAGGCCTCACATAACCAAAGGAATCCCAGATAGAAAGAAGGCAAATCATTGCTGAAAGACCAAAGTGAAGGTCAGTTCAGGAAACCACTCCTATGCACTCTGGTATACACAAGTTCTAAAGACAGCCGTGGTGCTGGCACTGGCAGTTGCAGGGCCTTCACAATCTGAGTAGTATGAGAGCCCATACCAAAGACCTCGACATCTGTAAGGTATGAAACAGCCTCCTCATGTACTCTGCTTCTGGCATTGCCATCACATGAGAAGTCTGAATACATGCAAGGAAATGAAGTCAATCTGACTTGCAAGGAGTGCAACTGCCTCCTGGGCTACGTCTAGCACATTTACTTAATTATCTAATAAAAAGGAAAATAAGTTGTCAAGAGGACTTCAAATATTCTACAGTTGGTCAGTGTCTTTCCCTGACCTCTGTTTCATTCTACAGGTTCATGTCCAACACTGCAGCATTATTTGAGTACTGCAGCTTTCCCTATACAGACTGCAAGGTGTTTTTCTTACCACAGCCAGGACTCCTGCTAAGCAGGTACACTCACCCGCATCAACTAACACAGGCTCCAAGGCTCAGCCTGAGTTGTGTTCAGCAATGAAGTCACAAGGAATACAAATAAGGCTGAATAGGACAGGGAGTTACTCACCCTCTCAAATCCAGTCTCTTACAGAGACTTTGGCATCATACAAACATAAACATTCAAGCACCATAACATATTTGACTATTCTACCCTTACAACTTCCGTGGGAGAGAATTAAGAACCACCCACCTAAGGCAGAAATGGAAATAGGTTATTTGGTTTGTGGATCACTGTGCTTTGTGTCCCAGGCCCCCACCCAGACTACGTGGAATGTTTCAGAGGTATCCACATTTGAAGATAACCTCATTAGCCAAATCCTCCCATTACGTCAGATACACAAATCAGAATCCTTTCTTCTGCATTCCACGTAAGCTAAACCAATGAGCTTACTGTTTCTCAAAAGAATCACTTTTAGGGAAAACTAGCATTTAAGCCCAGCCAGCTAACTCAGATTTTGCTTCAGACAAAAGGCACACTGTGCAGGCAGCCAGCAGGCAGGGACTGCAGCCACTGTGGGAAGACAAAGCACCAGGGCAATCACCACAGGCCCCAACAGCTCCCCGTGCTATTGCACACCAGAACATCACCTCCCCTTCCCGGTTACTCTCTCAATTACTCACACATGCTAACTCTAAGAAAAAATTAAGCAGCCTTTGGCTTCAGAAGTGTTGCACCTTTTCTTACAGGCAATGCATAGTTACTCCCTGTTACCTTGTATGCAGCCTTAGAACCTTGGAAAAAAAAAGTGACCTAATTCTGATCTTCCAACAAAAGTGTGAGCACGTTCTGGGGGTAAATACACACTATTCAAAGAGCAATGCCTTAAGGACAGTAACTTCTAACTGCAACATGATTACTTTATTCAGCTGTCTCTCAGAAAGAAGTTGTGTCTTAGACTATGGACTGTTTGTATAGAGCTGGCGAAGGTACATAGTGTTTAGACACTACTGGATGTCTTAGAGAAGTTTATTCCAATCATTAGACATGATTTACACTGCTACTAAGAAGGCAGTACACCGGTGAAGACCTGCAATTCACTGTGGCTGTATTCAATATTCTTCACCTTCATCTTCCCCGTCCATTGAGTCTGTGCCCACTTCTTCATAATCTTTTTCAAGTGCAGCCAAATCTTCCCGAGCCTCTGAGAATTCCCCTTCCTCCATCCCTTCTCCAACATACCAGTGAACAAAGGCACGTTTGGCATACATGAGATCAAACTTGTGGTCAAGACGAGCCCATGCCTCAGCAATGGCTGTAGTGTTGCTCAGCATGCACACCGCCCGCTGGACTTTGGCAAGGTCACCACCAGGAACCACTGTTGGTGGCTGGTAATTGATGCCAACCTACGGGAGAAGCACAGCAGACCATGAGTTTCCTTGTAGCATTCAACAGCGACTGCAGTCAAAGAAGCCAGAGAAAGCAGCTCTGCACAAAAACATTACGACTCCATTTCTCAACACAAATCAGGTACCTACCTACAGTTTTTAATGAGGAAAAAAACACTTAATAAGCCCATTACAGTGAAGAAGTCTTAAAAAAAAAAAGATTTGTGATACAACTGAGACTTGCCTTAAAACCAGTAGGGCACCAGTCCACAAACTGGATTGTGCGCTTGGTTTTGATAGCAGCAATAGCAGCGTTGACATCCTTGGGGACAACATCCCCCCGATACAGCATGCAGCAGGCCATGTACTTGCCGTGCCGAGGGTCACACTTCACCATCTGATTGGAAGGCTCAAAGCACGCATTGGTTATCTCAGACACAGAGAGCTGCTCATGATAGGCTTTCTCTGCTGAAATAATTGGGGAATACGTTACCAACGGGAAGTGGATACGAGGGTAAGGCACCAAGTTAGTTTGGAATTCAGTGAGATCCACATTTAAGGCACCATCGAATCGGAGGGAAGCAGTAATGGAAGACACTATCTGACCAATGAGGCGATTGAGGTTAGTGTAAGTCGGGCGTTCAATGTCCAGATTCCTACGGCAAATGTCATAGATGGCCTCATTGTCAACCATAAAGGCACAGTCGGAATGCTCCAGAGTGGTGTGGGTGGTCAGGATGGAGTTGTATGGCTCAACGACAGCTGTTGAGACCTGTGGTGCTGGGTAGATGGCAAATTCCAATTTTGACTTTTTCCCATAGTCAACTGACAGGCGCTCCATCAGCAGGGAAGTGAAACCTGAGCCAGTGCCTCCCCCAAAACTGTGGAAAATCAGGAAACCCTGCAAGCCAGTGCATTGGTCTGACTGAAAGAGAAAATACACGCGTTATAGCAGTTGTACAGACATTCAGAATCCCAAAACAAGCCTACTCCAGACTCATGGAACAACTCAACTGACACACCAACTGACCAAGATTCATGAAAGTAGTATTTAGTTCTTGTATCGTTAATCAAGGAAGTGTCTCAAAAAAAAAAAAAAGCTTTCCAAACTCACATTCTTAGCTGTTTTAAGCCACCAAGATACTGGAAGGCAACCTTCCCACTTCTTCCTAAGTTACTACCTCAAAACATTTTCTACTCCCATCCTCTGGAAGGCCATTAGCAGTTATCAGCAAAGCAAAATTTGAAGAACTATGAACTAACCCTTGCATTGATTTGACATTCTCTTCCTGCACAAGACAGAGCAGTCTCCTGCCCCAGAACTATTGCTACAATTCTGTAAGAGCTGCATGCCTGCAGCTTATGTCAGAGACGAGCAGTCAAACTGTATTACATCACCATTCTCAGATGAAGCCAGTCTGCCCTCCCCAGAAAAGAGTGCCACGTGATGCTTACCTTTATTCCCAGGGCTGACAGGGAGGTAAAACTTCTAAAAGGAAGTTATAACCACATATCTCAGGTCAAAGTCCAGACTTAGCATCAGAGCCTGTGGCAGCCAAGTGCTTGATACCAGCTTTGATCTGCAGAAGCTGTATCTTTCACTAGCTCATTTAGCATTCCATATTAAAGCACCAGAGGTAAACTCTGAATTTTTATGCAACGAGAACACCTTGCCTTTGTGACACACACTTGGTAAAGTACATGCTAGCTGCTCTAAAAAAGGGAACTCTAACCTACGTTGTCATCTTCAGGATCAGCCACATGAAGGAAGTACCAGGGAACCTGAGCCATCGCAGCCTAGTGAGACTTACTCGTCTTCTACTGCTGCTCCAATAAAACTGAGTCCAAAGTTACAACTGAAGGAAGTTCAATCAAAAGTCTAAGCCACAGGAGCTAACGCAAGAGCTCCAGCCAGAGACTAATCCTTTTCCAGCAGGAACTACACAGATTAGAAAGTTATCTCAGTCCTGGCTTTCTGAAGTTGAACACGAAGAGATAAAATGTTGGGCATCTCATCAGCTTTTCACGCCTTTTGAAAGCCCTATCCCAGAGGAGTAACTCAACATTTTCAGCAAGCTAAGGACAAAAATGCATGCAAAGTAACGCCACAGCTTCCCAACCATGGAACAAGTTAAAGCAGAACTTATAGGCCTATATATTTTGACAACCTCATTTCCAAATCCTGTAAAACAGGATAAAGAAACTTGTTTAAGTGCCTTCAGTGAGATGTCTTACCAGTTTCCTGATACGCTCTAGGACTAAGTCAATTATCTCTTTCCCAACTGTGTAATGACCTCGAGCGTAGTTATTCGCAGCATCTTCTTTACCAGATATCAGTTGTTCGGGATGAAAGAGTTGCTTGTATGTCCCATTCCTAACTTCATCTGGGGAGACAAGATATATTTTTTTAATATGTTAGTTTTCTAGGTATACCAGATTCTTCAAGCTTCTGAGGCTATTCCAACTAAGGTACCTTGCCCTTATTTACAGATAAGAAGTAATTGTTTTCTGCCTATCAGCAGATGGTGCCCAGTACCTAGCATAGCCAAAGTGTGGAACACCTGAGAAAATCCAAGGCCCAGAAAACTGCCCTATTTTCACAAAGTTTTTGACCTGCCAGAACAACTTGCAGCTAGACTGTACAAGCCGAACCCGTCTCCTGTAGTTCAGGATTCAACACAAGACCCACTTCGCAGTCTAACATCTGAAGTACTGCCTTTCCCCATATTTTCCAAGTCATCCAGGCTGCTGCCTTCTTGCTCTTGCAGCCATGGGCGCTCAGAGCTTGCACTGCTGGCTTATCACCTTCTTTACTTTACTTTCTGCCAAGGGCAGAAGGGAATGTTCTAAAGGAACAAACGTTATTCAAATATTACTGGAGCAAAAGTAAACTCTAGCATTAATGGCTATTGCAAAGAAACCATGAACACAGAACGCTCCCCCACCACGGTCCGTCTCTCCCTTCCCAGCTACAGATGCGAGGACCAATTCAGAGTTCTGACCTCTACCAGCTACCAGCAATACGCGCTCACACGCAGCAGGCTATGGCTCCGTCCTACCACTGGGCTACAGCTGCTCCAAGTATCCTTGTTTCTGGTTTGGCTCAAGCCATTCTTGAGCCATACGGTAAAGCAGTACTCCAAACTTTAATTAAGATCAGGTGGAAAACAAAAACAGCTTTATTAACTACAGACAAAGTTGCCTGCTCACATTTTCTAATCTGAAAATGAATGTACAAGACTTAAATATGCACAGAATTCAAGATTTGAAATGTATATAATTTGAGCCAATTTAGACTGAGCAGCTAGCACTGCAGTTCACAATCCAGTACGACAAGATGTTCCCAGGATTGCACCAGAACAAAACTCTGGAGGAGGCTATCATTCGGTGTTTGCAGTACTCCCCGCGTTACTGTGCTAAGCTAAGAGAACTACAGGTAAAACAAGAATGGAACCGAAGGAGAAACACAACTGGTAGGAACAATGTGAGTCAAGACAGTTTTGAGACAGTTTTGAGAAAGTAACAACTTGGAGAATTATGAGGAATAACCCTCGGGCTGGGAGGCCAACAGGCAGGTGAACCAAGCTTCCCTCTGGACACACTGTCCCTTACGTTTGGTTCTAAGATTTTAATGGAAATGACTTCAACTCCTAGACACGTTTCTGCCTTATTTCTCAGCAGGAAGCTCTGACAGCATTTTACACACCACAAACAGAGCTGGTGCACGTATGCAGCAATCCTGCTGTTTCCACCAAGGGCAGCATTATTAGGAAGCCCCAAAAATCCCCAGTGCACACACATGGCATCTACAGGGCTTCTGTATGCACAGATGTTCTGAGACGGAGCAGAGGGGCACACTGCATGCGTAGGAAGAACAAGCAGAGCAGGAATAAGGAAAGAAGGCCGAGCCCTAAAGGCATATGATGTAATCTTCATAACAAAAGGCCCCAACT
This sequence comes from Numida meleagris, assembly GCF_002078875.1. Classification (NCBI taxonomy): domain Eukaryota; kingdom Metazoa; phylum Chordata; class Aves; order Galliformes; family Numididae; genus Numida; species Numida meleagris. Next base: position 560,620 of record NC_034433.1, on the reverse strand, counting down.
CTTTGAGTGTTGCCAAGCATTTCAGACAGCCTTTTACCTATCTCCCATACTGCACTTCCATCATTAGCAAGCACTGGAACGCTACCTTGTTCAAGCTGTCCCACAACTCAGCAGCTATTCCTCCAGCAAGGTGAGAGCTCTGCCAGCTGCTCTCCCTCACCTCCTTTCTCAGCCTTTCCTGGTTGCTCAGAGCCACCACCTGGCCAGCAGCAGAGGGAGCAACAGCTGCAGGGCTCAAGGAAACAACACCCAAAGAGCCCGCGGCATATTCAGAATTTAATCCTACAGCTTGGCAGAAAGTAGTGTTTAATTCTTCAGAGCTCCAGAGCATCCACTGCTTGCCAGAATCTCAGTGAACACAGAGCCAAGTACTCTCCATTACTAGGAAAATGTAGGCAACCTTTACACAGCAAGAATTCAAAGCCCCAGAGCACTTCATGAGACCGGAGAAAGGGATCCCTTGGGCAAAGTGGGTAATTTAAATCCCATCTTACATCATGCACTACAGTCCCTTGCGTACATCACCGTATTTACCTATCACTGCTGGCTCGAGGTCCACAAACACAGCACGAGGAACATGTTTTCCTGCACCAGTCTCACTGAAGAAGGTATTAAAGGAATCATCGCCTCCGCCGATGGTTTTGTCGCTTGGCATGGTCCCGTTGGGCTGGATGCCATGCTCCAGGCAGTACAGCTCCCAGCATGCATTCCCAATCTGCACACCAGCTTGACCAACATGGACTGAGATGCACTCACGCTGTGGGGAGGAAAAGATTGGATCACTCACAGGAACAGCAGCTTCCTTGTTTACAAAACATTCAGCACACACAGCTTGAACTCCCATATTGCAAAGCTGCTCGAACATTGGTCTTATTGTCTTGGAGTTAAGGGCATTCAGCACAAACTCAGCAGGACAAAAGATCCTTTCAGTCACCCACCTAGGAAGACCCTTTGGGACACTGTCATCTTTACAGACTCATTTCTCCTCATTCACCCTATCCTCAACCAGACAGGATCTGAGCCCTTTAACTCATCTGAACCCTTCAGCCAACTTTCGTGATCACAAACAGTGATTTAGATGAACTGATGACTGCACACATCACCGGCCCAAGCCTCCAGAAAAACTTCGCTGCACTCCAAGCCCAGCACCACCACCAGAGGGAGCGAAACCTTTTCTAAGACCCAGGGCCATTTTGGTTAATGTACATAAAATCAGAAAAAATATCCTGATTTCTTCAGGGAGCTCTGCCAGGAAACCCCTCCCTAAGCAAACCCTTCCTACCGCTTCACAAACCTGAAGCAGGCCCCACATTGCACTGCTGTACAGAGGGCTAAACTCTGAGACTGAACAAAATTAGGCCTCATTTAAATTGCATCAAAAATAGTTATGTCAGCAGGAAGATCATCCATACCAATTTACAGATTCCCAAGGTGCATCTGATGTCCAGAGCACACCAGCTTCCTTAATACTGCAGCACACAGCTCTGAACACTAGAAGCCAAACCACAGCTGAACCATCTCCAAACTTCTGATCCGTGGCATTTCATGTTCTTCTCATTTTACAAACTTCTCGTTTTGAGTGACAGAGCTAAACGCATTCCAGAAGAGCTGAGCACAGGACAGCTTTGAGTCAGCCACATTGGACTACACTCAGGCCCTACATGTGGGTGATACAGGTTGTCCCCTAGAACTCCAGGATAGCAGGACCTGGAACAAATGCAAGAAAGCAGGAGCAATTTCTCCCTATTTCCTTGGGAGCTCCACCTTAAGAAATTAAAACCTATTTGCTAAAGAACAGTGCTGTGGTTGAGAATGCACAGTGAAGAGCTGAGAACAAGCCCCACCATCTGAGCTGTGCATTCAAACACACAGATTCCAGAAGAGCAATCCACAGCCTCGCTGCTGCCAACCACACAAAGCCACTGCCAGCACACTGCTCTCCAAGGCCACAACTTCATCTTGCTCCAGGTGGGAGCACTGGGCTTGGCAAAGCACTGCAATGGCAGAGGACAGCCAACCCACATGCCACAAAGAGAGCAACAGGAAAAGCAGCTTCAGCACACAGCCACAGCAATTAGGCCACAGCAGCCTTTCAGGACAGCCCACTGCTCTTGTCTCCACTGAGAAGGAAAATACAGAATTAACTCCCCCTCTTTGGTCTGGAGCCTCACACCTGCAGTGACCTCTGACTGCTGAGATCTGCTTCGTTAGCAAAGCTCTTAAGCAGCTGGGGAAGGTCACTGACAGGGACACGCAGGGACTAGCATGCCCCCAAAAGGTGAAACGTGGGAAAGGTCAAAATAAATATCAGCTTTCCAGCATCAAATGAACTAGCGGCACCGCTTGAAATTACACAAAGCAACGACAACGTCTTATAAAGAAAGCCTCGGCCTGGGCAGCACAGCCATAGTGCAGGGTCCTACAGCTGCCATGTTAAAGACGTGTACGTTTACTCCGTGCAAAAAGGAAGTCCAGCACTTGGGGCAGAGCAAGTCCCCTGTGTCAGTACCAACACAGCAGCAATTAACTGGGAGGCAGCCCTGCTGGAAAGACCCTGGGGCTACTGCAGAAAGCATTCTGCATATTCAGCAAGGTGTTCATATCTGAATAAGGCAAACAATGTGCTGTGCTCCAAAGGGAGACACCTGGCTGCAGGAGAAGCCTCCCCTCCTCCCTGCAAGAGGGCTCGGAGCGGGCATCAGGAGGGCACCGGAAGATTTGGGGCTGGTGCTAGGGAAGGCTTCCCCAGCAGGGGGAAGGGGGGCGGCCCTGGAACAGATCTCCATCATTGCCAGTCCTCAAAGCTTCCCTCCAACCGCTCGGCTGCAATTCTACCAGGTATTTTTAGCAGTTACATAGTTACTTCGTGAAACAAGAATCACTGTTAGATAGTAACATCTGCAAAACCTCGAATAATCTCCTGGAAGCAGAGGGTCTGGTAGTACCGGGAAAACTAAACACAACAAAACCTGGGCCTGGGAAATACGGTGTCCAAGACCTAACAGGAGGTGACAGCCAGCAGTCATCATTACAGCTTTGGCCTTCACGTATCACCACAGAAATTTCATAGTTAATGAGGGCGGGGACTACATTCAGCAGTGGGACCCGGCCCGGCCGCCGCGGGAGGGCAGGCACACGGCACAGAGCGCACCGCGCGGCCCGGCCGCCCTCAGCACCTGACCCCCCCGAGGGCGCGGACCCGCGCTGAGAGACCGAGCCGCCGCTCCCCGCGCTCCGCGCTGACGGACACGGGTACCCCGCAGCGCTGCTGCCCGGAGCACGCTCCCGGCCACACTCTGGAGCCGCCCCACGGCCCTCGGCCGCCCGCCTGCAGCTGGGACAAGGGGCGACCGCCCCGGCCCCGCGCGGAGCCGCCATGTTCTGAGGAGCCGCCACCATTTTGGGACGATTGGGACGAGGCCGCACACGGACGGTGCTGCCCGGCCCCTCCGCTCCGTACCCGGGCACCGCGGCGGACCCGCGCCTCCCGCCGCGCACGAGCGGGGCCGCCCCGCCCCGCCCCTCCTCGCCGCCTCAGCGCGAGGGGCCGAGCGGCACCGGCTGCCGCCTCCTTCCCCCGTCCCCAAAAGGCCGAGACCCGCTCCCCACTCACCATGGCTCGGGCCGGCAGCGCTGGGAGCGACAGACGCGCAACGGGTCTGAGCAGCACCGCAAACACAGCCGGCCTTCCCGGGCCGCCTTATATAGGGAGAGGGGCGGGGCGGCTGACTCCATGCGCGTTGTTCATTGGTTAAGCCTCGTGCGGAGGCGTCACCCCTTCGCGGCGCTATTTGGGAGTCTGCGCGGCGAGGAGGTCCGCTCAACCAATCAGTGCCGGGTGACGTCCGAGCGGGCCGCGCCATTGGGTCGCAGATATGAATTTCACCGTATTGCGCTAACTATTGGTCGATTCGTAAAGAGGGGAGGGGACGGGGCGGGGCTTCGCCTTCCCGCCAACGGAGGCCAGCGCCCATTTTCTCTCCTCAGGCGCTGGGCGCGCGGCTCTCCTTCTGTCACACAGAAGAAGGACTTAAACCACAACGGCCGCGTAGAGACCACTGAAATCTGTGCACCCGACGTTAAAACGCCCCAATTTAGGCTGGGTGTAAAGACAAGAAGTGTGAAAACACTTTTAAATCCCCGCTGTGTATCCTAACATTTATTTACCAGCAGAAAAGAGCACTTGTGTGGAAAGCAGCACTGCAGTGCATGTGTAACGCTGCACGGTCCGGGCCGCTCAGGGGGAGCATGGCGGTACCGCAGGAAATCTCAGGGCCAAGCAGGACGCTGCAAACCGTGCGACAAGCCAGCTCGTAGCGCTGGGCTTTGATTGCAGCGCAAAAATGTTATCCCAGCACAGACCTGTACGTTTTATCTCGAGCACTGCACACAGCAGAGCAACGCGGGGAGCATGCACAGCAGGTGGAAGCGCTTACTCCACTGATCTCAGGCCTCCATGGGAGGATGTGGATTCTCCATGAGGGCTTTGGAGATAATTGCTAGTTGCCAAGAGATAGCATTCATTTAGAGGTGAAAAAATATTCAACTGGGCAGAACTGAATTAATTTCTGACCTAAATACTCCCTGTTCCAAACGGGCTGGAGATCCTTAGATATAGGGACGGTGAGCCCAGAGCACATAGCTACAGCAGATCGTACACGGGGAAGGAATCGTTCCTCTCCTGAACACATTCAATAGTTTTATCTCTATTTACAGGGTTAAACTGTACTTATACCTGGTGCTCTCCTCTGCAGGGAGTGTCAAAACAAGCAGAAGTGCTCGAGTTGCCAGACTGGAACCCCATGGGGCTGGGCTCTGTTTTGTGAGATTTCCTGCGTGACAGTCAGCAGAACTGCTGCAGCATGTTTGCACACAGACTAATATGTCACTGCTAACTTTGAAATCAGCCCTCTCTACCTTCATCATTTGACTTTACAACCTTAATGGGATATTAATGTAGTTTCTTTATAGGTAATCCTTAATTAGGATCCTGTTTTTAATAGCCTTAAATACATTCCCCATTTTTTAATCTAAGACTGTTTGCTCTTCCAACTGTTTTAATCCTGCTCATGCAAGCATGGACTTTGCTATTTGCCCCTTTTAGTTCTCTGCAAGTCCATGTTGCAGGAGCTGTTTCCAAGCCCTGCTTGTTTAAATGTTACTTCAGCCCTATCTTTCAGAGTAATTCTTGCCTGCCTGCTTCCCTGTTGGCACGAGGAAACAAACCTCTAGAAGACATTTGAAAAAACAGAAACACCTTCTCTGTCAATTACAGGATATTCTTCTCCTTCTTTTACAAGGAAAAGCCTTTCTGATTTACCCAGCTGCAGTGTCATCTCTGTATTGAGAGTTCTGCGCTGCTTTGCTTGGTTGTAGTGCCCCTCAATCTCCAATTACGTCAGACTTTGGTCACTGTATTGCATGTCTTTGCTCAGTGCATTGGCTCAGGTTGTGTTAGTTACCTGGAAGTAACCTGACACTCGCCCACAACTGCCCACAATTCTCCACCTTTAACTCTTAGTTAAGAGTGAGAGGGTCTCAGCTGACAGAAGCTGAATTTTGTGCTGTTCTGCTCTGAGTGTGTACCGCAATGGGCACAGCTGCTTCACCTCTCATGAAATCAGAAGCTGGGATCACAGGCCATCTGTAGCAGGCACTACCATATGGGGTTTCCAACAGAAATCCCCAAATCCCAGCAGGGCTCTGGTGAAAAGAGATGGGACCGGATCCTGCTGGCATCCTGCAGATTGTCGGCACCAAGGGGATGTGTGGCTGCGGTGGGATAGAGCTGCTGAGGGCATGGAGCATGCCAAGCTGCCTGCTGACACCTGCAGCTGTATCTGTCGCTTTTGGATACTCCTTACCAAGGGAGGTTCCTCCTATCAGTCTGGAGCTGTTCCTTTCTCCAAGCATCTTCTCTCCTCAGGAGAGGAGTGCTGCACTTGCAGAGTGCCAAACATTTTTGGTGCTAGCCCCTTGGATCTACCACAGTTTGACACAGAACAGAGTTCTGCCTGTTTCAGAGAACGGCAGTTGCAGACTGCTCTTCCCCAGGAAAGTGTTAGGCAGCAAGTTCTTGGAGCCATGTCTTCATGTGCCACTGCCAGAGATTCCAGAGTAACCACAGATTCTGCAGCCAGCTGTGACCTGGATGTTTGCCACAGAAAGAAATGCTGTTAATCACGTTCCAGGCAGCGAGCAGAGCCAGCTGCTTTAGGGGAAGACGGACACCTCCGCTGACACAGTTTGCGTATTTTCCCTTGCTCTAAGGGCATCTCCCCGAGCTGCTTCTGAACAATTGCAGAGGGTTGCCTCTGGCAGCACTCCAATAGCAGCATTCTGCCTCTGCATGCACGAGGAATAAGGCTAGCAACTGTATCCCTTCCTCCGGGGGAATTTAGAGACTCCTGGAAGATAAGGAACATGGAGGAGGGAACAGAAACACAGCTGAGCATACACCACTCCCTGCTGCTTCCCCAGCAAGAATCGTGGATGAACGCATCCATGCAGGGAATTCTCCTAGCATGGCTTCTCGCCCCAGGGACGCGTGGCTCCTATTGACACCACAAATAGCTCTGAAAGACATTTCAAGGACAGACTGCCTGCAGCTCTGACCTGTCCTGCCAGACGAGCACTCGCAGAGGAGGGCAGGCTGCTGAAAAAACCCTCTGCTCTGGCTCTCATCACTTTGGCCTCCTCTGGTGGCTGAGCTGCAGCTGCTTTGGTCAGAACATGCCCCACTTTTTGGCCCAGCTGCATTCATGGGATTAGTGCCTGCCCTGAGCTGCTTCCTCCACCCCCAGCCTACGCAGCTGATACACTCGTACCAAGGGGGGAAGGACAGTGGAGCATTTCTCCAGGCAGAAGCCATATCAGAACAGTTCATACTTTAACCAAAGCCCTCAGAAAGCGACCATGTGGTGTATGATCGAGGGACAGACCCTCTGCCATGAGCCACTGCCACTCACGTAGTGCGCTCTGAGATTCAGGCATCCAGGGCTGAAACAGCTGGGCTGCCAGCACCGCGCAGGTTGGACTGTGGCATTCCGGATGAAGTATTAGGAGAAAGAGGCAAGAGCCAAATTCTCCAAAGGGATTCCTGCTTCCCTTCCCAGGAGAGGGAAACACGACCTTGGTGACCCAGGAACCTTTTCCCCCTCTTCTCTGCCCTCACCAGCACGCGCAGTTCCCAGCCCACCTGTGAGGAAGCTGTGCTTTAAGAGCGTGGCTGGTGAGCAGCTCAGCACAGAAAAATTATTTACGCTGAGATGCAAAAGAGAAGCTGGTTAAAAGGAGCGCAAAGCTGGCTTTTATCAAAATCTTTTCCTCTTTGCACTTTTATGGCAAACTCCTCTCATCTGCTGCGGTTTCTTTCCGTGTTCCCCAGCAGCTGCAAAACACTTGGTGGTTTTAGGCAAAATACTTGGTGGTTTAGTGCTCCTTTGATTCCAGGCTTTGGCCACTGTTAACCTGGCTTTGCAGGAGGCAGGGAAGCATTTCCCCACACTATTTGTTTAAGGACCCTGAAGCTATTTCCTATTATTTCCTTCCCTCCTACTTTTCTTGTTCCTGCCAAGGAATGTAATGTTAGGCACATAAAATAACACTCAATTTTCATAATACATTTCAGATATCCCAAACACTCACACATCGTAAAAAACTGCCCATGTGGATATAGCAGTTTCTGATCACAGTGTAACAGAGCCGTGCTGCTCTGTGGAAATAAGCAATGCAACTGAGGTAAGAGATATAATACCAATGCTACATCTCCTAGCGGAACTGGCGCTGTTTTTATCCATTCATAGCCCTCCTCTGAGCTCTGCTGAGCCCCATGTCTTGGCACGTGATGGCAGCAGCTTTCTTTCCAGGTCACCAGTAAAGCTGCCACCACTTCTGCTCCACCCCAGCACCACCCACCAGCAGCTCCCAGTATCAGGATCCCACGTGCACTATTCTTTGGGAGGTGTCATTTAGTGAAGCCAATATCCACAAGCCTGTTCTGTGCAGTGATGTTACAAAGATGAAACTATTGTGCAGCACGTTTTGTATTTTAGTAACACGGACTATAGTCTAGGTACTACAGATCAAAGCATATCCCTAATAAATAATCTAAGTGTGAAATCAAACTGACACGTTCCCACCACTTCTCTCTGCCTGTGCAGAACTCACGTGCCACTCCCCCGCACCTTTAGGCACAGCCCCTGGAAGGACCAGCTCAGCTACAGCGCTCATGGCCAGGCAATGAGGGGGCAGAGGAAAGAACAGCTCCCACGTCCTATGTGCACGTGGCACATTTTGCAAGGACACAGAGCAAGACTCACCTGCTACCCAAGCAAGAGCCTTAATCACCAGATGCCAAAGGTAAGCTCTCCATCCCTCGCTCCCTCCCACTAATGAATCTGGACCGCCCACAGCAGAGGTTTGTGGCAGAGCAGCCCAGAACAGCCAACATCTTGGCTGCTTTACTATTCTATTAAGGCAGAGTCTTCAGATATTAGAAGTGCAGGTGTTTGAGCACTGGGAAAGGAAGGCCTCGTTTCTCCCTCCCCTGCTGTCATCAAACCAGAACAGGTTACCCTTTCTGGATTACCTTCCTGAGGCCGTGCCTGCCTTAGACTCCTGCCAGTAAAATGGTTTTAGGAAAAAGAAGTGAGGGAAAGTCCGTCCCACAGCCCTAAGGAGTAACATTGTTAGTCTTTACTCCCAACAGACCATGACTTCGGAGGTGAACACACACAAATTCATCATCCCAGCACAATGACAGCTCCACCTTTGTAGCCAAATCGGTACCAGAAGTGTTTGACAGCATGGCATGCTGACACACGTACTGCAGAAAGGCATGTCCTCTGCAGAGGTGACCCACAGCCAGCACTGTAAAGCTGCTGCATTATTCATACAAGGGTTTGCAAACCTAGAATGCAGACTGGACTGCAACTGCCAAAAGAGAAAGACTGTGAGAACCACGGCTGCTGCAGGCTCCTGCAACGTGCAGTCAGATTTGTGACCCATCTTTGAAGAGAGGCCATTGCTGGAGGCAGCATCCCAGCACCGCTCCTCCAGCTGCTTTGGCAGAAGGGAACTTACCTTCTGACGTCTGTTTAACGCGCACACAGCTCTTCTGGCATTCTTCAGCACTGAGACACTGAATCATCAGACACTGCTTGTCCAATGATTCAAGTCCTTTTCAGGATGGAATCTCTGCATTATTCCTTCCTGAACACACTGCTATTCTGCACGCCTCCTTTATTTGCCATTCCATCAGCCTGCGCTGCCCAGCTCTCTGCATATCTCATTTTATTTCCAAGTACTCAGTTAATAAAACCACATTAGTTAAAATGCTTACACACACTTTAGGCACCACATACTCTTACAGGTTACAGTTGTCAAGTAGGATGAGATTTTAGAGAACCTAAATGTTAAGGTCTGGGGCAGGGAACATCTGAACATCACCAGAAGACACGGCCTTACACCCTACAGCTGCTTTGGCTGTAGGTTAGACACTTTGTGGATCAATGCAGCAGTCCTCTCCTCCTCCTGCTTTGTGCCAGCACCCGCACTGCTGGGACTGTGCCACAAGCCACTCACCTTGGGAGACATCCCAGTACACAAAGAACAGCCACGACACAAGGAGGAATGACAGAGCAGCCACGAAGGCCCAGGAATGCTTCCAGCAAGCGTGACCCCAAGCAGTCCTGCAATATTGTCCCGGTACGCTGCTCTGCAGCTCTGCCACGAGCAACACCTTTCCTACGTGGGCTCGGCTCCAGCTGTGCTGTGCATCCTGTGGTCAGTGGGCAGCTCGGTGGCCGGGCAGAGGGGTGCTGCGCTGCCGGGGCCTGTCCTCGGTCCCTGGGACTGCCCGGCAGCGGGGTGCAGCCCGGCACCGCCACCTGTCCCAGCCCCGCGCCAGCGTCACTCGTGGGCCACGCGCTCCAGCGCCACGTAGAAGCTGTCCTTGTCGTCCAGGCAGTGCCAGCCGATGGGCCCGGCCTCGCAGTCAGCGCACACCAGGAACTTGACGTTGCCCACGTCGCGGGTGAAGCCGACGTTCTCGAAGGAGAACATGTCGCGCACCAGCCAGTGCTCCCGCAGCACGTCCCCGTCGCCGCCGCCCGCCGTCGCCGCCGCCTTCTTCCTCATGGCGGGCAGCAGGAGCTGCGGGGAGCACCGCGTCACCGCCCCGCCGCCAGGGGGCGCCCTTCCGCCCCGCCCCGCCCCGCCCTCGCCCCTCTGCCCGCACCGCGCCCCTCCCGCCTCCCTCGGCCGCTCCCCGGTACCTCACGGCGGGCGAAAGTGGCGGCGCCGGGCAGCAGCACCCGGGAGCCGCAGCGCTGGCACAGCACCGCCTTCAGGTTCCGCCCCTGCGCGCACACCAGCCCGGCAGAACCCGGCGCGGTGGCGACGGGAGCGGGAGGAGAAGAAGGAGGCGCCGCCGCCGGCTCCATCTCCGCACAGGCCGCCGCCATGGCCGCGCATGCGCACTTGGGGCTGCCACCGCCCGAAGGGCGGAGCGAGCCGTGACGGCGGCGCATGCGCAGTGCTGGGGCCCGGGGGGGGCGGGGCCTGGTCCTCGTCCTCGTGGCCTCGCGGTCGCTGCTCCTCGAAGCGGGGCGGTTGGCGGCGGTCGCGGGCTCCCCAGCCCCGATGCGTTCTTGCACCGCGTGTCCCGAGGGACGGAGCGCTTCCTCTGCACCGCCACGCGTGTAAGCTGCAGGGCGAAGGCAAGGCTGGAGGCGGCCACCTGCTGCAAGGTGGGCTTAGCACAGATCCCAGTGCAGGGATTAGATGAACGTCCTGAGGGGACAGAACAGAAGGTAAATTCCCTCTGGCTCAGGAAATATTTTATTCTTTATGTTTTCAATAAAAAATAAACATAGGAAACAAAACCACGGAACACTTGTGTAATAGAAACAAACGCGGAAAGTCGGAGCGTTGGCTGAAAGTGCATACTTAAGTCATGCTACCACGTCCCTGATCCCACCCTGTCCCCCAAGCAAGGAGCCAGCAGCAAGCTCGATGAGCAGCAGCACACGGAGCCCGTGGCACCAGGAACGAGGTGCGCTGGTGGGAGACATGCTGGGGAGCGCTCCTGGAGACACGGGACGCTCAGCTGGGGCGCGTGGTGGGGAGGGGAGGCAGGGGAGAGCTGAGAACGCGGGGGCAAAACAGAACCCGGGATGTCACTCCAAAACAGGCCTGGAAGCAGGGAAATCCGAGATAACAGGAAAACCAACACAATGAATTTGAGTTACAGGCTGACGGGGGTGCACTGGGCAGACAGCGGTCCAGGGAGGAACCAGTCGCTCGGCAGGGATGGTAGCAACCGCATCCACGTGCTCGGGGCCTCAGCCGCTGCATGTCAGCCTCCCCGCAGGGCTGGGAGCGATGGCACTGCCCTTCGCAGCACGGCTCCTGCGGCCAGAAAACGCAGCTCTTTGCAGCTGGGACTGCCAAGCTTTTCAAGGGAAATACGATGCCATGAGCCTTGCCGAGGCCCCGGTTGCAGCACAAATGCCGCAGAGCTGCCTTTACCCCAGGCAGTGGACTTCCCCCGGCCCCCTGCCCCTGCAGCCTCGGGCTTTTGGGTCTCAGTAGTTGACAGCTTCAATCTGCGACTCCTTGCGTGCAGAACTGTGAGGAACCTGCAGACACCGCTGCAGCGCGGGACCCCTCGCACACACATGTTCGTTCAGTTTGGCTCTGCACTGATGTGTGCTTGAGGAGCGAGTTCAGAACATTCCGTATGTACAAGACGATCTGAAGCGGGGACAGAGGAGCAGCTGGATTCCACTCGCACGCATCCATGGGGCGGAGAGCATCCAGAGCACCCAGCCGGTCCCGCAGAGACCGCCCAGCTGCGTGTACACGTCCTCAGGTGCGCTCACCAGGCCGGCCACTGCCAGCTGGGCACTGCTCTGCTCTGCTGGGAAAAGGAGCCACAGGAACAGCAGAGAATGCAGCTTCTCTCGACCCACTTCACCACCCTCCTCCAGCTTCACGCAGAGCCCCTGATTTCAGATGACTGCTGAGATAACACGGTTATGCACATGCTCTAGTCAAAGCAGCACAGAAAGCTGCTGTTCTGGTGCCTACTTCCACAGCATCCACAACTCTCAAAAACAGTCACTGCAAATCACTGGGGACTCTTCTTCCAGCAGACACTTCTGAGGATGTGCTCTGTAAGCTCTCTCCAGATCACTTCTCCCGAAGGACGCAGACCCCAGCGTCACAGCGCTGCATCCCCAGGGAGGTCACCACTTCCCAGCTGTCGATGATGGGATCGTAGCACTCAATGCTGCTCAGCAGTGAGTTGCCATCGTACCTGCAAGGACAGAAAGTTACGGGTGAGGGGTGCTGCTGCAGGGAGGGCTTGAGACGCTCAGGGTCCTTCCCGGGAGGCCGAGCTGCCTCCTCTCATAAAGCTTGACATGCAGACTCAGGAGGCTGGCTGCAACCTGGCAGCGGGTCGCGTCACTTCCAGTCACTCACGCCTCTTCCAGACACACAGAGCCCCTTCCCCCCGGCCCGCGGCCGCCTCTTACCCAGCGATCGCGTACAGCCTTCCCCGCAGCACGGTGGCCCCCACGTAGCAGCGGGGGGTGGTCATGCTGGTTACAGTGGTCCAGGAATCGGTGCGGATGTTGTAGGCTTCCACGGAGGAGAGATGCGCCGTCCCATCGAAGCCACCGACGACGTAAATGTGGTCGTTCAGCAGAGCCACTCCAGCGCCTGCAGAGAGAGGAGGATGGAGGAGGAGTGGGACAGCGCTGCGCCCAGCGCTCCCACTGACGGGGCTGAACCGGTCACTTCTCCCTCTACAAAGGATGTTTTCTTACATTTCTATCTAGCACTGAATATATCTGTGTTTACATAGATGTGCTTATTTATCTATGTAACAAATATCTAATGTATCGCTGAAGCGCTGCCACCACCCAGTATTTCCTGTTGATGTCTCCAAAATGACACGGAAACCTGTAACTCTGTCAAATTCTGCTCAATTGCCAGGGCAGCAGGAGCAGCATGAGGTGCTCAGCCCGCAGCCAGCCGGACCGCTGCACCTCAGGAGCTGCTGTGCTCTGCTGCCCCAGTAAGAGCAGTAATGCTACTGGCCCAGACTGGGGTGTGTGGTGACAACAGAAGAGAAACTGCGCTTCTAGCAAGGTGCAGGGCAGCCCCGGGCACTGCGCAGCAGCAGAGGGCATGAAGCAGAGCACAGGGAGAAGGGAGGTGCAAGAAACAAGCAGCTGAGACATAACTTTCTGCAAAAGGAGGATTTAAACTATCCTTTTCTCCTAGATCCAGCTGCCAGACTTGAAGTTCAGATAGGACGCCAAGCAGGAAAGAGAAGCTGCAAGCTGCGTGGCCACACAGTGGCTCAAGTCGGCAGCGTAGCGCTGTCCTAGCGGTGCTGCTCTCTGCTGTCCTGCTGCCCAGGGGCTGAGGCCCAGTGCTCCCCCGAGCACCCCTCACTGACCGTGCCCCGCTAACGAGCGCTGCCTTCGCAGGCTGTGCCATTACTTTACACACAATAGCTATGTTGTCTGTTCCTCGCCAGTTCCTAATTAGGGCAGACACAGGAGACTTCCTCCCCCTGCAGCCTACGAAATCACACGCACACTCCTTTATTCACATCTCAGCACGGGATGCAGGCATCAGGAATGTGAAAATGGATCCTCCTACCGGGGAGCTAAGCCAGCAGGTGAGCTCCTACCTGAGCGCTTAGTGGCCATCGGCGTGACATTCGTCCAGTGTCCCGTGTGGGGATCGTACCTCTCCACAGAATTCAGTATGTTCAGCCCATCGTAGCCACCTGAAACACGACAGAGGAGCAAACCGTGGGTCTGACTTTGGGAGAACGTCTCCTGTGCAGAGAGCAGTAACGTGCCTGGCTCAGCCTCAGCACGGCGCTGTGCTGTGAGCAGCACAACTCACAATGCACCGGTGCCGGCAGAGCAGAGAGGATCTGTGCAGCACTCCCAGCCAGCACGACCACTGCAGTGCGCTGCTGCCATCCCAGCGAAGCATCGCACAGCTTCCAGGACCGGTGCTGGCTCGGGTCTGCGTGCTGCGGGCACCTACCGAGGCAGTAGATAACTCCGTTGGCTACAACAAGCCCCGCTCCTTCCCGTGCTGTCTGCATGTCTCCCAGCATACTCCACTGGTCGATGTTTGGGTCGTAGCGTTCCATGCTGGTGTGGCGCCGGCTCCCATCGAACCCACCAGAAACGTAAATCATGTCTGCAACAACAGACCAGGGCCGGGCTCAGCGCATCGAGCACCACACGTGCACGTGGAGCACGAGGGCCCTCACAGACGGAGCAAACCCACAACGTGGACCGCAAAACACAGCAACCACGGCAGAACCTGGCACATCTGAAGCCGAGAGAAACGCGGACCGCTCACCCTCACGGCACCAGCCTGCACGCAGCGCCAACAGACCGAGCACAGAGCCCGGCCGGACCCTGCAGCTGCTCAGACCACCACGGGAGCTCCCCCTCCACGGCCCCTCCTTGAGCTCCCGTCGCTCAGTGCACAGCGGCACAAAGAACGGAGGCGCAGCTCCTCAGGGGACACACAACGGGAGGTTTCCATTTCTGTATCCGAGCAAGGAGCCGCTGGCCCTGCAGGCTCCGTGCTGCCCAGGACGCACCTCCCAGGGTGGTGGCTCCCGCCAGCCCGCGCCGCACGTTCATGGGGGCTACGGAATACCAGATCCCGTCCTCGTCCGACGTGTAATCCAAGCACTCCACGGAGCTGAGGCGCGAGCGGCCGTCGTAGCCCCCGATCACGTAGATCCGGTCGTGCAGGGACACGGTCGCGACGTAGCGCCTCTTACGGGTGATGCTCTGAAACGGTGAAGGAAAACCAAGGGTCAAGGAGAAGAAACGACACCGATGGATGCAGAGCAACTGCCGCCCTCCTGCCCCGCTTCCGCACACCAAGACAGAGGCACACGACACTGCGGATTTTAGGGATCCAGCTCTGGCTGAAATGCACCAGGACTGTGTCAGCGTTTTGCGGCTTCTGCCCCTGCTGCCCAGGTCTCTTTGCAGGAAATATTCCACATTAAATGTCAGCTTATCTCCTGTCACCGCTGAATCCCTGACGCAGCCTGGAGGTGTGCGTGCCTCCCACCGCTCCCTGTCAGTGGGGAGGCGTGGAGGCTACAGAGATCTGATGGATGCAGCTGAAGCTTTTGGCCTCCCAGAAACAGAACTGAATTTCGGGAGACAAAGCAATGCAAGTTCTCTGTGATCAGCAGTAATGAAGCAGCAGTTCTGCACTGTCTCATACCGATACAGCTGCTTTTAAGACCCTAGTGCAGAAGCTCTCTCTTCCTTAATAAATCCCATTACACTCAGAACCAATGTGAGCAGGGATCACACGGCCCGCCGTGAAGCAGCACTGATCCCAGTGCTCCCACTGACATTCCAGATTTCACCTCCAAACTTCAGAGCTCAACGCCTCTCCAAGATGAAACGCGCTTCCCTTAAGCTCCCACTCCCCCACCAGAGATGCGGTCTCTGCAGGCTCATCCCAGCAGATACGGCAGCCACCTCTCCCACAAAGCTTACTAAGAAAACCTTTACATGCAAAGCAGCTCCAGCATTCACTGCGTACACCCCCACAACCCGAAGGAATTGCCACCCGAAATCCCGAGCAGCGCGCAGAGGACAGCCCGAAGGTTCCGTGGCTGTGACCAATGTTTGATGTCAGCACGTCTGTTCTGCCCAACGATGGCCAGAAAAGGGCCCTTACGGGCAAGAAACTCCACTCCTGAGTCTTCGGGTCGTACTTCTCCACAACGTCAATGGGTGACTGCTGGCTGCCGAAGCCGCCGATCACAAGCAGGACCTCGTTCGCTCCTACAGCAAAGAGGGAGAGCAGAGCCACGTCAGCCCTCTGCACTGCGCACTGCAGGGCGAGAAGTTTTTGTTGCAGTGCAGCAAGGAGCTGCATGGAGCACACAGCACAACTCCTCCGGTCCCACCGCCCCTCCCCAGCACCCCCACGCCGCTCACCCAGACGGGCTCTGGTCCTGGGTCCCTGCATCTGGCTCCGGAGCTCGGGGCGGAGATGGAATTTCTTTGCTTCATCGACGAGGTCTCTGCACTGCAGACTGCATCGGATGAACGGCTGAGGAAAGACAGCGCTCACTGGTACCCGTGCTCTGTGCTAAGATCCCCCGGGAGCTGCCCCACACCGAGCTGTGTGGTGCTGGGGGGTAAGGGAAGGGAAGGACACACGGGGCTGAACTGCGGCTGAGGAGATACAGCTCATTTCTCATGGCACTCCGGATTGCAGGATAAAAACCAAAGAAAATTGAATTCTACTACACGAAAGCCAGCGGAAATCCATTTGAGGAGGGGGTAAGGGCTGAGGTGGGCTTGGCTGGCTCTGCCCGCAGCGTCAGCTCAACACACACCTGCCAGAGACACAGCGCGGAGCAAAGCACAAGCTGCGCAGCTCCAGCATTAGCTGTGCATGCAACGCCCAGCTACGAGCAGCCTAGAGAAGCAGGGAAGTCTTCTCCAGAAGAAGCTGGGGGCACTGCAGCCCCAGCACAGCCTCACGCCCTCCCCATTCCCCCAGCTGGGCCTGGCCACCCCCCCTGCAGCTCCACGTCCAGTTCCCTGTGGGTGTTCAGTGCCATGTGCTGCTGCAATAAACCAAGACCGAATTCACTGCGCCCTGCTGCCAAACCTCGCGCTGGATCAGCATTGCTTGTTTGGAATTAAACTTCATTTCCAAAAGCCTAACAATCTCATCTCATCATCCACATTTTGGTTTGCTCCTGCACCGCTGCAGCCACACAAAGGATTGATCTGGCTGCAGTGCATTGGCCCTGGCCCTACCGCGCTCCCGTCCCCATCCAAGGGCTCGTGCTTCCCACCTGCCCCCAAACGAGTGGCCCCCCCAGCTGCTTCCCCCTGCACCCCACCTACAGCAGAGCTGGTAGTGCTCATGAACAGAAGGCAGAAAGGATTTGTTACAATGGAGCAACCCCTCCAGACACGGCTGTCCGGAGCTGCATAGTGGGATGCTGCCATCGCCGGCGGAGCACAGTAATTCCAACTAACGGGGAACTCTGACCGGGGACAGCCCACGGCTTCAGCATCACAACGCTTCAGTGGAGAGAGCAGCTCTTCACGAGCTCCATCAGCACAGCAGGAGGAGAACGGGGGAAGCAGACCGGCCCGCGCTGCCGCCCGCCCGTACCTCGGTGTCGATGACGTCCGTGATGTAGCGCGGGGTGAGGAGCGGCATGCGCACGTACTGCAGCAGCTCCGGCAGCGACGCTTCCCGGTCTTTTTTCGAGTGCTTCACCCAGTTGATAACAGCTTCAAACACGGGTTCTTCCGAGTCCACCTGCGGGGAAGAGGCACGTGCCGCTCAGACAGGAAAGCAGCACGGACAGCTCTGAGCACGGGACAGTGCCCGGCAGGCAGCCGGGGAGCGCGGCGGCTCGGAGCCTGCTGTGGGCATTCCCACGAGCTGTGTTTATGAGCATGAACTCCGAGCCCTCCTTTTCTGTTCCCTATGGCTGCACCTGTTTGTTCCTCAGCGCTGAGATCAGCAGCTGACAGTACGAGCACCGGAGAGGTGACCCGGTACGGAGCAGAGCCAGAAGGTGGGGGCACTGCTGCCGGACAGCCCAGAGAAAGCCAGTGGTGCTCCCCGGCTTCTGGCTCCAGGGAAAGTGCTGCCCTTCCCCCCATAGAGGTGATGAGAATCCCACTAACCCCTGCAACCAGCATCTGTGCACTGCCCCTTTACCACCCTGCCCATAATAGAGGATCTATCCCTAAGGTCTTTTCGTTCAAGCCCCATGGAACCAGCCAGATTTCACCCCTGGGGTTCTGCACTCCGAGCCCTCCCCTTGTTCCTCCTCTAGTGCGTGTCTGCACCCACCCCACCAAGCCACCCAAATTCGGGGCTTTTGGTGCCCGGGACAGCTTTACACACAGAAGCTCCGTTGCACACCGGAGAGTAGGTTTAGGTTAGGAGTAAGGAAGAAATGCTTCACCATGAGGGTGGTGAGGCAGCGAAACACGCTGCCTGGAGGAGCTGGGGCAATCCCTCAAGGCCCCTTCCAACACAAAGCACTCCCCAGCTCTGGGATCCCTGGCTGCCCAGAAGTGCTATGCCAGCGCTCAGCACAACCCACCTCTATCAAACCTCAGCAGCGCTAAGGACGCCGCTGCAAACACCCAATGCCCTCAGCCCTGCCCTGCACTGAGCTCTCCTGTGAGCAGCCTCCTGCTGCCGCCCTGCGCGCTCCTTTCCAAGCAGGTTTGTTCACAACAGGAGCCCAGCTCGGCCGAAGGCCACTTCTGCTGCAGACTTTCACAGCACACGTCCAGATTTCCCCCCTGGTTTCCCCGTGCGGGGCTCTCAGGAACTCAGGAATTACCAATGCCATGGGTCTGCTCCAAGGAGCTCCCATCACTGCGAGCTCTGAGTAACGACTCGATCGCTTCTTTAAGGGCTGAAGCAAACACCACCTCTTGTTGAAATTCACCCTAACAAAACAGAGCGGCCCCCTTCCCATCATCAGGGAACGGTCACCTTGTTTCAATTCTCAAGAAAATACACATTCACAGAAAACTCGGGAAAAAACCAACCATGCAAACGGGATCTGACAGTTCCCAGCCACGCAGTAAAACCTCCAGAAACCAACTTCCAGGGAGCAGAGTCTGAGTACAAAACTCAGAGGCAACAGCACCGTCACATCACTGCCTGCAGCAGGGCCCTGCGTCACCGCGCTGCGCCCTGTCCAAGCAGAAGAACCACGTGCTGGGAACGACACACGCGCTCCTCGTGCTGCTGAGTAACACCACAACGGTCTGCAAACAGCAGTTAAAGTCCTGTGGGCGTCTCTGAAACGTGGGCATCGAGACAACGCGTCGCTGTCACCTCCTCCAGGGAGAGGGGGAGGAGAGGATCCCAGAGGGAACGGCGTGCAGCCCCGTGACAGCGCGCCCGGACCCAGAGGCTGCACGTCACCCATCAGTTTGAGGGCACAGAGCTAAAGGAATGAGGAGAACCTTCCTGGAAAGTGGGTTCCCAGCTCAGCAAGGCTGAGGGAGGCCCCCCAGCACCGGGCCCATTTCCGACTGGTTTCAACGCTTTACGTCCATGCTTTGCACAGTAACGGTACTTTCAGGTTTTACCTGAATTTCATCACACTTGATGAGCTTTTCAACCTCTTCTTGATTTAAGAGGATAAACTCTTCATGCTGAACCACCTCTGGAAAATGTTTCTGGCTGAAGACCTCTGCAGCTTGCATTAGATCAACACAATTGTGTGTCTCAGCAAAATCCCGAATGCCCAAACAATTTGATGGATCCAGCTGGCTTTCTAGAAACTCACAGCAAGCTTGTTTCACACCTACGGAAAATCGGAGGGGTGAATGAGCACTGCACACGAAGTGTCAGCCCTCTGCTCGGGAAAGGGCTTCAGTACACGAAAGTTCAAAACAATGAGGACGGACCAAGTGAACAACAGTGGAGTGACACCACACGAACACACGCATGCAAATGTTTCTTCCCAGGGGCGCGGTAACGCCGGGCAGCAGGAGAACTGCTCGGGCTGCTTCTGCCTGCTGCGTTAACCCCTCCTCCCCCAGCTTAAATCTGACACTGGTCGCTGCGAGCTGAACCCGGCCTCATGGCTCCTGCAGCAAAAATGGACGCGCTACGGCATCGCCCGCTGGCTGTGACCAGACACACGAACCTGGCAAAGCCGAACGGCACCGGGGCTGTGCTTATTGCTGTCAGCTCCCCTGGGGAGCAGACATGAAACAGCTCGAAGCACTGAAAAAGAATCCGTCTCACGTCTCTTTTTCTAGATGGGTCAGCTCCCCTACACTGAGAGCAGCGTGCAAAGGACAACAGGAGAAGCTTGGCACAAGGTGCACAGTTCTGAGGCCTGGACCGAGCACAGCGCAGAGGGACCGCGGTCATGGGCGGACACAGCAAATCCCTGCGCAGCAGCCGCTGTGCGGTCGCTGGCACTGGGCATTACCTTTCAGCTGGAGCAGGCACGCAGCCGGGAGCAGCTCCTGGACGTTCTCTACCGTCACGTGAACGGTTTCTGTGTACACAAAGTCTAGCAGGATTTCCATGGTGGAAGCCGTCAGCCCCTGGATGTCTACGTAGGGTTTATCTTTCTCTGAGAGCTGTGAATCAGAGAGAAGACAAGATTTATTTTTCAATAATACGGTCAAAAAGACACCAGTGCTCGCCAGGCCATACAAATGTGATTTGTCGAAGAGATTCCAGCAGAACTCTGCCTTTTCTCTCCTTGTGCTCACCGAAAAAACCAAGGGGGAGGAGAAAATTCCCCCAGAGAACGCACGGACTGATGAGCCGCAGAGAAAAGCAAAGTTGTTATGTGCGGGGAAGACGCTCCAGGTGCACTGCAACGTGGCAAGCTGAACCCGCGCCGTTCGCGTGCTCTCCACCTCTGCCATGCAGCAACCCCACGCGCTGCCAGCGCACACTGCCCTCGCTCCTCTGCTCTAAGCCCAGCCCACGCCCAAAGCTCTCCCCAACCCACACCGAAATCCTTGCACCCATCCACCCTACGAGCTTATGGTAGAAGTCCCTAAAAAGAATGATTATCTGCAGCCCATGGAATTCGGAGTTCAAGGTTAAGCATAAGTTTAACTCGATATTTGAAAGTAAAATGAGAGCTGTGTCATCTCGCATCGTTTCGGAACAATTACTTCCTCTGAAAAAACCTCCGAGCCAACCTCTGGGAACAGTGCACTCTGAGAACCCCCCGCGTGCAGACCCTGCAACGTGCGGAGCTGGGCTCCCACCAAGCACCGGCTGCCGGCGCAGCACCCGGAGGGCAGGCGGCTCGCGCCCCATGGGAGCTCATCGGCACAGGCAGACCCCGGCAGAAGGACTCCACACAGCGCACTGCAAAACCCAGCTCTTTAGAAGCGGCAGCGCGTTATCAGGGCAAGCACGGCTCAGAGGAAAGCCCCTCGCTTTTCTGGGCAAGAATGAGACTGAGGTTGGTTACGGGCACACTCAGCGAGGAGAACGTGTGATCAAAGCATCGCTGCTTCGCTCTGAAAGTGCCACTACAGGGGATGGGGGAGAGGAGAAAATCGGAGCAGACACAGATACTCGTACAGAGGCACTCGGTGGCACGGCAGCAGAGCAGAGGTCTCAGCTGAGACTGAGCCCAGAGCTGGTACCCGGCGCAATCTGCACTGACAAAACCTCGCGGCACCCAGGGCCCTCGAGGACGGACAGACCGCCCCGCGGGGCCGGCTGCGCCACAGGCCTGCCCTCGGAAGCTGTGAGTTACAGCCTGGGTCAGACAAAGCTTTCCCAAAACAAGCCTGAGCCCTCAGGTGTCACCAGAGACCACAGCCGAGCGGAGCGGATGTTTGTATGACTGCAACGCTGCACCCGTCCTGTCTGTACACACGGTGCGCTTCGAAAGGAGGACAGAAGCTTCTGGGTCTTTGTAACTAGAAGCCTTTCAAACAACTTCACGTATTGCGTGTGATGCAGAAGAACGTGGGATCCTGCATCGTACCTTCAAGAAGGATCCTGGAGCGGAGCGTGACGCAGAACATCCCATGAGGACTCTGAGCTCCAGAGCACATAGGCACTATGACAGAGCTGCATTCCAAACGCATTCCTAGCGCTTCCCGTGCGGCAGAACGGGGCTAGAAAGCGACCAGAGCATCCAGGGCAGCATAATTCCATAGGAAACCACTGTGCAGGCGCCACGTGCTTCCCCCGAGCTGCTGACCGCCCCGAGGCGGCTGTGGCACGCAGCGCTGCCGTCCTCCATTGCGCCCCAAACCATGGGACTCACAGCGCAGGAGCCCAACGTTTTGGAACCGCACCTCGCCCCACTTCCTCATCCGATCCCAATTCCCGTTTTTGTCCTCGCTACCGCAGATATATAAAGCGTATTGTAACGAACCCCTCCAGCTCCCTGAGTATGGGGAAAGGGAATGCTGGTGTGACCGTGCTGCTCTGGGGGACGCTCATGGCACAGACCACGGGCTCGGGCTGGACAGGACCTTAAGGATCACCTGGTTCCAACCCCTCCATGGGCCCGGTACGAACCCGAACATGAACAGAAATTGCTTATTTTCACAGTCCGAAGAATAATTCTGCACAGTCCAGGGAAAATAGGAAGGAACACAAAACCCGAACACCTCAGAACACGCTCAAAGAGAAGACAGAGCGGTTTCTTTCTGAGATGGAGCCAATGAGGAGCCCTCAGCACACCCTGCGGTCCGCGAGCTCGTCCAGAGGCAGAAATGGTGCAGCACGAGCACAGGGCAGAGGGGCGATGCTGCAGCTCCCACCGACACACTCATCACCACGGCCTGCTCCGTCCCGTCCCAGCAGGACACACCGTAACCATGCCGAGAGATGCAGATCCAGAGCCACCGCCCAGGAGGACCCAGAAGGATCCAGAACCGCCATCCAAAGGGATCCGGAGCCACAACCCAAATGGATCCAGAGGGATCCGAGCCCATCAGCCAAAAGCATCCAGCAGGAGCCAGGCCCACCACTCTGCAGACGCTGCCCCAGAGGGATCCACAGCCACAACCCAGAGGGATCCACCACCCAAAGCGGTCCCAGCCGATCGCCCCAGGAGATCCGGAGGATCCGACGCCATCCAGAGCCGCTCCCAGGAGCCCGGGCCCACCCCCCGGAGGACCCCGGCCCGACTCCCGCGCAGACGGGGCCGTGCCCGCCGCCCTGCACCGACCTCGCTGGTGAACATGGCGCAGAAGTAGTCGCTGCAGGCGGCCAGCACGATGCGGTGGGCCGGGAAGTCCTTGTGCTCCACGCGCAGCGTGACGTCGCACAGCGTGTTGCTCTTCCGCAGCGCGTTCATGGCGTTGAGGATGGACTTGGCGTGCGAGTTGGTCATGATGTCCTTGGGGGGGGCCATGGCGCCCGGCACCTGCGGGCACAGCCAGCACGGCCACATGTCACGGCCCGCCCGCCGCGCCGCCAGGG
>NC_034433.1:534638-536992 GCF_002078875.1 Numida meleagris | reverse complement strand
GCCCCAGGTTTCGCCCCCACGGGCCCCAGAGTCGCACAGTCACGGGGGGGGCAGCGCGGACCCCACCCCCGATGCGGCCCCAAGCACAGCGATGCGCACGGCGGATCCCGCGGCCTTTATTGGATGTAGAGACTCGCGGCGAACACGATGTCGCGCTTGATGCAGGCGCTGGCCGCCTCCATGGTGGCCGCCAGCCCCGGGTCGCCCAGAATGCGCGCGGCGCGGCGCAGCTCCCGGCACAGCTCCTCCAGGCGCTGGATGCAGCGCACCACCGTGCCCTCCTGCAGCGGGGCCAGGGCCGCCAGCGCGGCGAAGGGCTGGGGGGGGAAAGGGGAGCAAAGAGGGGGGTCAGGGGATGGGGGGGACAGAGGGCGCAAAGGCCACAGCGGAATGGAGCGGCCATAGGGGTCCGGGCGCCGTGGGGAAGTGGGGGACCACGGGGTGTCCTTGGGAACAGGCAGGCCAAAGGGGAACGGCGCGGCTGTGCGGGTCAGGGGGTTCCACGGGGGTCCCGGGGGCACTGGGGGTGTCTGTCGGGGTCGGGGAGCTCACCATGCCGCGTGCCCACTCGTACACGACCTCGGCCAGCCCGAAGCCGAACTGCCCCACGTAGTCCTCGGCGCTCTGGGGCAGCCCCCACTCCTCCTGCAGCCGCCCCACGCGCTCGGCCACGGCGCGGATCTGCTCCATGCCCTGCGGGCCCGGCATACACAGAGCTCCGGTCAGCTTCCATCACCCCCAGCCGCCCCACGGAGCCCCCAGCCCATAGATAGAGACCGTACCCGCTGCAGGTTGGGAGGCAGTTTGGGGGGCGGCTCGCCCCGGCCCGGGTGCACGGTGCAGGACAGCAGCGCGGCCACCTCCTCGGGGCGCAGGGGGCTCAGCACGTTGCCCAGCAGCAGCTCGGTCAGCAGCAGCTCGTGGCAGCTCAGCAGTGCCGCCACCCGCCCGGGGAGCTGCACCGCTCCCCCCTCGGCCACGTAGCCCAGCGCCTGCAGCACCTGGGAGGGCAAATTGGGGGTCAGCCCCACAGGGACCCCGTGGCGACAACAGGTCAACCCATGGGACTCTATGGGCACAAAGAGCCATCGGGTCAACCCACAGAGACACATGAGGGACGCATCAGGGAGCTGCGCTGGGGACACGCAGGGGACGTGGGGGACACTCACCCCGAGGCGCTGGCGGTACTCGGGCAGCAGCAGCAGGGAGCGGTCCGACAGCTGGTACTGGAGCTGCTCCACCTGCGCCTGCAGCCGGCGCCGGGCAGCAAACTGCGAGTACTGCGGGGACAGGGGGACACGCGGCCCCAGATGGAGGAAAACGCAAAAAAAAAAAAAAAAAAGGGAGCACACAGCCCCAAAATGGACCCAAACGGGGACAAGTGAGCCCAAACGAACCCAAGTGGCCCCAGCACGGACCGAGGGGCACAAAACCAGCCCCACATGATCCCCCAAACAGCCCCAAGGCGGTCCCAAAATTGCCCTCATGGCCCCAAAGTGACCCGGAATCAGCACCCAAACAGCACAGCCCCCAGACAATCCCCCCGTGACACCCAACGATCCCAGCAGACAGCCCCCAGCAACCCCCAAAATCCCCAAACGACACCAAAGTGAGCCCCAAAAAATGCTCCAAAATGGCCCAGCCCCCCCCCCCCATACCAGCTGGGGAAAGCGGGGGCCGTGCACGCAGCGAAACCCCCCCAGGGCTGCTCCCAGGCTCCGGGCGCGGGTGGCCGCCTCCACGGCGGGGGGGTCCCGCAGCTGCAGGGCTCCCACCGGGTCCAGCAGGGGCAGGCTCCCCGGAGCCCCCCCCGCCATGCGCAGCAGCTCCTGCAGGGCCGAGAGCAGCTCGGGGCTGGGGGGGTCCTTCCTGGGGCAGGGGAAGAGGGAAGAAGATGAAAGGGGAACAAGGTGCCACAGCAACACAGAACCCCCAGGGACACCCCCTATAAAAAGCCCCAAGCAGGGGAAACACCCCCACCCACAAACCCAGGACCCTAATGGGCCCAGCCAGGGACCCCCATGGCTGTAAGGATCCCCTCCCCCCCAGTAACCCCAATTGCCACAGCAGATTCACTCCCCTTCCTCGCCCCAGGGAACCCAGTATCTACAGAGATCCCCCCCAGGGACTCCAAAACTGGGGAGAATCCCAATATCCCCAAGGGACACCCCGCCGGGGACCCCAAAATTGAGGATACCCCCCCCAAACCCGCCCTCACCTCCACGTGGACGCAGCGCTCCTTCAGCGTCGTCCATTCTGCAGCACTATGGGGGGGGGTCACATCCCATATAGGGTCTATAGGGCTGTGCCCCCCCCCCCCCATGCACCCAAGGAGAATATAGGGTGGATATAGG